>NC_079393.1:28823911-28928911 GCF_029220125.1 Pseudoliparis swirei
CACAACGGGTCAGCTAACTAGTGGGGCTCACACAACGGGTCAGCTAACTAGTGGGGCTCTCACAACGGGTCAGCTAACTACTAGTGGGGCTCTCACACAACGGGTCAGCTAACTAGTGGGCTCTCTCACACAACGGGTCAGCTAACTAGTGGGGCTCTCACAACGGGTCAGCTAACTAGTGGGGCTCTCACACAACGGGTCAGCTAACTAGTGGGGCTCTCACAACGGGTCAGCTAACTAGTGGGGCTCTCACAACGGGTCAGCTAACTAGTGGGGCTCACACAACAGGTCAGCTAACTAGTGGGGCTCTCACACAACGGGTCAGCTAACTAGTGGGCTCTCACACAACGGGTCAGCTAACTAGTGGGGCTCTCAGCTAACTAGTGGGGCTCTCACAGTCAGCTAACTAGTGGGGCTCTCACAACGGGTCAGCTAACTAGTGGGGCTCTCACAACGGGTCAGCTAACTAGTGGGGCTCTCACACAACGGGTCAGCTAACTAGTGGGGGCTCACACAACGGGTCAGCTAACTAGTGGGGCTCTCACAACGGGTCAGCTAACTAGTGGGGCTCTCACACAACAGGTCAGCTAACTAGGGGCTCTCACACAACGGGTCAGCTAACTAGTGGGGCTCTCACAACGGGTCAGCTAACTAGTGGGGCTCTCACAACGGGTCAGCTAACTAGTGGGGCTCTCACAACGGGTCAGCTAACTAGTGGGGCTCTCACAACGGGTCAGCTAACTAGTGGGGCTCTCACACAACAGGTCAGCTAACTAGTGGGGCTCTCACACAACGGGTCAGCTAACTAGTGGGGCTGTCAGCTAACTAGTGGGGCTCTCACACAACGGGTCAGCTAACTAGTGGGGCTCTCACAACGGGTCAGCTAACTAGTGGGGCTCACACAACGGGTCAGCTAACTAGTGGGCTCTCACAACGGGTCAGCTAACTAGTGGGGCTCTCACACAACGGGTCAGCTAACTAGTGGGGCTCTCACACAACGGGTCAGCTAACTAGTGGGGCTCTCACACAACGGGTCAGCTAACTAGTGGGGCTCTCACACAACGGTCAGCTAACTAGTGGGCTCTCACAACGGGTCAGCTAACTAGTGGGCTCTCACAGCTAACTAGTGGGGCTCTCGTCAGCTAACTAGTGGGGCTCTCACAACGGGTCAGCTAACTAGTGGGGCTCTCACACAACGGGTCAGCTAACTAGTGGGGCTCTCACAACGGGTCAGCTAACTAGTGGGGCTCTCACACAACGGGTCAGCTAACTAGTGGGCTCTCACACAACGGGTCAGCTAACTAGTGGGGCTCTCACACAAGGTCAGCTAACTAGTGGATCTCTCAACAGGTCAGCTAACTAGTGGGGCTCTCACAACGGGTCAGCTAACTAGTGGGGCTCTCACACAACGGGTCAGCTAACTAGTGGGGCTCTCACAACAGGTCAGCTAACTAGTGGGGCTCTCACACAACAGGTCAGCTAACTAGTGGGGCTCTCACACAACGGGTCAGCTAACTAGTGGGGCTCTCACAACGGGTCAGCTAACTAGTGGGGCTCTCACACAACGGGTCAGCTAACTAGTGGGGGCTCTCACAACGGGTCAGCTAACTAGGGGCTCTCACACAACGGGTCAGCTAACTAGTGGGGCTCTCATAGGGTCAGCTAACTAGTGGGGCTCTCACACAACGGGTCAGCTAACTAGTGGGCTCTCACACAACGGGTCAGCTAACTAGTGGGCTCTCACAACGGGTCAGCTAACTAGTGGGGCTCTCACAACGGGTCAGCTAACTAGGGGCTCTCACACAACGGGTCAGCTAACTAGTGGGGCTCTCACACAACGGTCAGCTAACTAGTGGGGCTCTCACACAACGGGTCAGCTAACTAGTGGGGCTCTCACACAACGGGTCAGCTAACTAGTGGGCTCTCACACAACGGGTCAGCTAACTAGTGGGGCTCTCACAACGGGTCAGCTAACTAGTGGGGCTCTCACACAACGGGTCAGCTAACTAGTGGGGCTCTCACAACGGGTCAGCTAACTAGTGGGCTCTCACACAACGGGTCAGCTAACTAGGGGCTCTCTCACAACGGGTCAGCTAACTAGTGGGCTCACACAACGGGTCAGCTAACTAGTGGGGCTCTCACACAGGGTCAGCTAACTAACTAGTGGGGCTCTCACAACGGGTCAGCTAACTAGTGGGGCTCTCACACAGGTCAGCTAACTAGTGGGGCTCTCACAACGGGTCAGCTAACTAGTGGGGCTCTCACACAACTAGTGGGGCTCTCACAACGGGTCAGCTAACTAGTGGCTCTCACACAACGGGTCAGCTAACTAGTGGGGCTCTCACACAACGGGTCAGCTAACTAGTGGGGCTCACACAACGGGTCAGCTAACTAGTGGGGCTCTCACAACGGGTCAGCTAACTAGTGGGGCTCTCACAACGGGTCAGCTAACTAGTGGGGCTCTCACAACGGGTCAGCTAACTAGTGGGGCTCTCACAACGGGTCAGCTAACTAGGGGCTCTCACAACGGGTCAGCTAACTAGGGGCTCTCACAACGGGTCAGCTAACTAGTGGGGCTCTCACACAACGGGTCAGCTAACTAGTGGGCTCTCACACAACGGGTCAGCTAACTAGTGGGGCTCTCACACAACGGGTCAGCTAACTAGGGGGCTCACACTGGGCAGCTAACTAGTGGGGCTCTCACACAACGGGTCAGCTAACTAGTGGGGCTCTCACACAACGGTCAGCTAACTAGTGGGCTCACACAACGGGTCAGCTAACTAGTGGGGCTCTCACACAACGGGTCAGCTAACTAGTGGGGCTCTCACAACGGGTCAGCTAACTAGTGGGGTCTCACAACAGGTCAGCTAACTAGTGGGGCTCTCACAACGGGTCAGCTAACTAGTGGGCTCTCACACAACGGGTCAGCTAACTAGTGGGCTCTCACACAACGGGTCAGCTAACTAGTGGGGCTCTCACAACGGGTCAGCTAACTAGTGGGGCTCTCACACAACGGGTCAGCTAACTAGTGGGGCTCTCACACAACGGGTCAGCTAACTAGTGGGGCTCTCACACAACGGGTCAGCTAACTAGTGGATCTCTCTCACAACGGGTCAGCTAACTAGTGGGGCTCTCACACAACGGGTCAGCTAACTAGTGGGGCTCTCACACAACGGGTCAGCTAACTAGCGGGGCTCTCACACAACGGGTCAGCTAACTAGTGGGGCTCTCACAACGGGTCAGCTAACTAGTGGGGCTCTCACACAACGGGTCAGCTAACTAGGGGCTCTCACAACGGGTCAGCTAACTCGTGGGGCTCTCTCATAGCGGGACAGCCAACTAGTGGGGCTCTCACACAAGGTCAGCTAACTAGTGGGGCTCTCACAACGGGTCAGCTAACTAGTGGGGCTCTCACAACGGGTCAGCTAACTAGTGGGGCTCTCACAACGGGTCAGCTAACTAGTGGGGCTCTCACAACGGGTCAGCTAACTAGTGGGGCTCTCACAACGGGTCAGCTAACTAGTGGGCTCTCACAACGGGTCAGCTAACTAGTGGGGCTCTCACACAACGGGTCAGCTAACTAGTGGGGCTCTCACAACGGGTCAGCTAACTAGGGGCTCTCACAGAACCGGTCAGCTAACTAGCGGGGCTCTCACACAACGGGTCAGATAACTAGGGGCTCTCACACAACGGGTCAGCTAACTAGTGGGGCTCTCACAACGGGTCAGCTAACTAGTGGGCTCTCACAACGGGTCAGCTAACTAGTGGGCTCTCACACAACGGGTCAGCTAACTAGGGGCTCTCACACAACGGGTCAGCTAACTAGTGGGGCTCTCACACAACCGGTCAGCTAACTAGTGGAGCTCTCACACAACGGGTCAGCTAGCTAGTGGGGCTCTCACAACGGGTCAGCTAACTAGTGGGCTCTCACACAACGGTCAGCTAACTAGTGGGGCTCTCACACAACGGGTCAGCTAACTAGTGGGGCTCTCACATCACGCGTCAGCTAACTAGCGGGGCTCTCACACAACGGGTCAGCTAACTAGTGGGGCTCTCACACAACGGGTCAGCTAACTAGTGGGGCTCTCACAACGGGTCAGCTAACTAGTGGGGCTCACACGACGGGTCAGCTAACTAGTGGGACTCTCATAACGGGTCAGCTAACTAGTGGGGCTCTCACACACGGGTCAGCTAACTAGTGGGGCTCTCACACAACGGGTCAGCTAACTAGTGGGGCTCTCACAACGGGTCAGCTAACTAGTGGGGCTCTCACACAACGGGTCAGCTAACTAGTGGGGCTCTCACACAACGGGTCAGCTAACTAGTGGGGCTCTCACACAACGGGTCAGCTAACTAGTGGGGCTCTCACAACGGGTCAGCTAACTAGTGGGGCTCTCACACAACGGGTCAGCTAACTAGTGGCTCTCACACAACGGGTCAGCTAACTAGTGGGCTCTCACAACGGGTCAGCTAACTAGTGGGCTCTCACACAGGGTCAGCTAACTAGTGGGGCTCTCACACAACGGGTCAGCTAACTAGTGGGCTCTCACAACGGGTCAGCTAACTAGTGGGGCTCTCACACAACGGGTCAGCTAACTAGTGGGCTCTCACAACGGGTCAGCTAACTAGTGGGGCTCTCACAACGGGTCAGCTAACTAGTGGGCTCTCACACAACGGGTCAGCTAACTAGTGGGGCTCTCACAACGGTCAGCTAACTAGTGGGGCTCTCACAACGGGTCAGCTAACTAGTGGGCTCTCACACAGGGGTCAGCTAACTAGTGGGGCTCTCACACGGTCAGCTAACTAGTGGGGCTCTCACACAACGGGTCAGCTAACTAGTGGGGCTCTCACACAACGGGTCAGCTAACTAGTGGGCTCTCACAACGGGTCAGCTAACTAGTGGGGCTCTCACACAACGGGTCAGCTAACTAGTGGCTCACACAACGGGTCAGCTAACTAGTGGGGCTCTCACACAGGTCAGCTAACTAGTGGGGCTCTCACACAACGGGTCAGCTAACTAGTGGGGCTCTCACACAACGGGTCAGCTAACTAGTGGGCTCTCACTATGGTCAGCTAACTAGTGGGGCTCTCACAACGGGTCAGCTAACTAGTGGGGCTCTCACACAACGGGTCAGCTAACTAGTGGGGCTCTCACAACGGGTCAGCTAACTAGGGGGCTCTCACACAACGGGTCAGCTAACTAGTGGGGCTCTCACAACGGGTCAGCTAACTAGTGGGGCTCTCACACAACGGGTCAGCTAACTAGTGGGGCTCTCAGCTAACTAGTGGGGCTCACACACGGGTCAGCTAACTAGTGGGCTCTCACACAACGGGTCAGCTAACTAGTGGGGCTCTTCTAACGGGTCAGCTAACTAGTGGGCTCACAACGGGTCAGCTAACTAGTGGGGCTCTCACACAACGGGTCAGCTAACTAGTGGGGCTCTCACAACGGGTCAGCTAACTAGTGGGGCTCTCACATAACGGGTCAGCTAACTAGTGGGGCTCTCACACAACGGGTCAGCTAACTAGTGGGGCTCTCTCACACAGGTCAGCTAACTAGTGGGGCTCTCACACAACGGGTCAGCTAACTAGTGGGGCTCTCACACAACGGGTCAGCTAACTAGTGGGGCTCTCACACAACGGGTCAGCTAACTAGTGGGGCTCTCACACAACGGGTCAGCTAACTAGTGGGGCTCTCACACAACGGGTCAGCTAACTAGTGGGGCTCTCACACAACGGGTCAGCTAACTAGTGGGCTCTCACAACACGGGTCAGCTAACTAGTGGGGCTCTCACACAACGGGTCAGCTAACTAGTGGGCTCTCACACA
Organism: Pseudoliparis swirei; assembly: GCF_029220125.1. NCBI lineage: Eukaryota > Metazoa > Chordata > Actinopteri > Perciformes > Liparidae > Pseudoliparis > Pseudoliparis swirei. Next base: position 28,829,741 of record NC_079393.1, read on the forward strand.
ACGGGTCAGCTAACTAGTGGGGCTCTCACACAACGGGTCAGCTAACTAGTGGGGCTCACACAATGGGTCAGCTAACTAGTGGGGCTCTCATATAACTGTTCAGCTAACTAGGGGGGCTCTCACGCAACGGGACAGCAAACTTGTGGGGCTCTCACACAAATGGTTAGCTACCTAGTGGGGCTCTCACAACGGGTCAGCTAACTGTGGGGCTCTCACACAACGGGTCAGCTAACTAGTGGGGCTCTCACACAAGGTCAGCTAACTAGTGGGGCTCTCACAACGGGTCAGCTAACTAGTGGGGCTCTCACAACGGGTCAGCTAACTAGTAGGGGCTCTCACTGGTCAGCTAACTAGTGTGTCTCTCACACAACGGGTCAGCTAACTAGTGGGCTCTCACAACGGGTCAGCTAACTAGTGGGGCTCTCACAACGGGTCAGCTAACTAGTGGGTCTCTCACAACGGGTCAGCTAACTAGTGGGGCTCTCACACAGGTCAGCTAACTAGTGGGCTCTCTCAACAATGGGTCAGCTAACTAGGGGCTCTCACACAGGGTCAGCTAACTAGTGGGGCTCTCACACAACAGGTCAGCTAACTAGTGGGGCTCTCACAGGTCAGCTAACTAGTGGGGCTCTCACAACGGGTCAGCTAACTAGTGGGGCTCTCACACAAGGTCAGCTAACTAGTGGGCTCTCCACACAACGGGTCAGCTAACTAGTGGGGCTCTCACAACAGGTCAGCTAACTAGTGGGGCTCTCACACAACAGGTCAGCTAACTAGTGGGCTCTCACAACGGGTCAGCTAACTAGTGGGGCTCTCACACAACGGGTCAGCTAACTAGTGGGGCTCTCACACAACGGGTCAGCTAACTAGTGGGCTCTCACAACGGGTCAGCTAACTAGTGGGGCTCTCACACAACGGGTCAGCTAACTAGTGGGGCTCTCACACAACGGGTCAGCTAACTAGTGGGGCTCTCACATAACGGGTCAGCTAACTAGGGGCTCTCACACAACTAGTGGGGCTCTCACAACGGGACAGCTAACTAGTGGAACTCTCACACAACGTATCAGCTAACTTGTGGAACTCACACAACGGGTCAGCTAACTAGTGGGGCTCTCACACACGGGTCAGCTAACTAGTGGGGCTCTCACAACGGGTCAGCTAACTAGTGGGGCTCTCACAACGGGTCAGCTAACTAGTGGGGCTCTCACAACGGGTCAGCTAACTAGTGGGCTCTCACACAACGGTCAGCTAACTAGTGGGGCTCTCACATAACGGGTCAGCTAACTAGTGGGGCTCTCACACAACGGGTCAGCTAACTAGTGGGGCTCTCACACAACGGGTCAGCTAACTAGTGGGGCTCTCACAACGGGTCAGCTAACTAGTGGGGCTCTCACACAACGGGTCAGCTAACTAGTGGGCTCTCACAACGGGTCAGCTAACTAGGGGCTCTCACAACGGGTCAGCTAGTGGGGCTCTCACACAACGGGTCAGCTAACTAGTGGGGCTCTCACACAACGGGTCAGCTAACTAGTGGGGCTCTCACAACGGGTCAGCTAACTAGTGGGCTCTCACACAACGGGTCAGCTAACTAGTGGGGCTCTCACACAACGGGTCAGCTAACTAGTGGCTCTCACACAACGGGTCAGCTAACTAGGGCTCTCATACAACGGGTCAGCTAACTAGTGGGGCTCTCACACAACGGGTCAGCTAACTAGTGGGGCTCTCACAACGGGTCAGCTAACTAGTGGGGCTCTCACACAACGGGTCAGCTAACTGGGCTCTCAACGGTCAGCTAACTAGTGGGGCTCTCACACAACGGGTCAGCTAACTAGTGGGGCTCTCACACAACGGGTCAGCTAACTAGTGGGCTCTCACACAACGGTCAGCTAACTAGTGGGGCTCTCACACAACGGGTCAGCTAACTAGTGGGGCTCACAACGGGTCAGCTAACTAGTGGGCTCTCACACAACGGGTCAGCTAACTAGTGGGGCTCTCAACGGGTCAGCTAACTAGGGGCTCTCACAAGGGTCAGCTAACTAGTGGGCTCTCACACCAACAGGTCAGCTAACTAGTGGGGCTCTCACAACGGGTCAGCTAACTAGTGGGGCTCTCACACAACGGTCAGCTAACTAGTGGGGCTCTCACAACGGGTCAGCTAACTAGTGGGGCTCTCACACAACGGGTCAGCTAACTAGTGGGGCTCTCACAACGGGTCAGCTAACTAGTGGGCTCTCACACAACGGGTCAGCTAACTAGTGGGGCTCTCACACAACGGGTCAGCTAACTAGTGGGGCTCACACAACAGGTCAGCTAACTAGTGGGGCTCACACAACGGGTCAGCTAACTAGTGGGCTCTCACACAACGGGTCAGCTAACTAGTGGGCTCTCACAACGGGTCAGCTAACTAGTGGGGCTCTCACACAACGGGTCAGCTAACTAGTGGGGCTCTCACAACGGGTCAGCTAACTAGTGGGCTCTCACACAACGGGTCAGCTAACTAGTGGGGCTCTCACACAACGGGTCAGCTAACTAGTGGGGCTCTCACACAACGGGTCAGCTAACTAGTGGGTCTCTCACACAACGGGTCAGCTAACTAGTGGGGCTCTCACACACGGGTCAGCTAACTAGTGGGGCTCTCACACAATGGGTCAGCTAACTAGTGGGGCTCACACAACGGGTCAGCTAACTAGCGGGGCTCTCACACAACGGGTCAGCTAACTAGTGGGGCTCTCACACAACGGGTCAGCTAACTAGTGGGGCTCTCTCACAACGGGTCAGCTAACTAGTGGCTCTCTCACAACGGGTCAGCTAACTAGTGGGGCTCTCACACAACGGGTCAGCTAACTAGTGGGGCTCTCACACAACGGGTCAGCTAACTAGTGGGGCTCTCACACAACGGGTCAGCTAACTAGTGGATCTCTCACACAACGGGTCAGCTAACTAGTGGGGCTCTCACAACGGGTCAGCTAACTAGGGGCTCTCACAACGGGTCAGCTAACTAGTGGGGCTCTCACACAACGGGTCAGCTAACTAGGGGCTCTCACACAACGGGTCAGCTAACTAGTGGGCTCTCACAACGGGTCAGCTAACTAGTGGGGCTCTCACAACGGGTCAGCTAACTAGTGGGGCTCAACGGGTCAGCTAACTAGTGGGCTCTCACAACGGGTCAGCTAACTAGTGGGCTCTCACAACGGGTCAGCTAACTAGTGGGGCTCTCACACAACGGGTCAGCTAACTAGTGGGCTCTCACACATCAGCTAACTGGGGCTCTCACGGGTCAGCTAACTAGGGGCTCTCACACAACGGGTCAGCTAACTAGTGGGGCTCTCACACAACGGGTCAGCTAACTAGTGGGGCTCTCACAACGGGTCAGCTAACTAGTGGGGCTCTCACACAACGGGTCAGCTAACTAGTGGGGCTCTCACACAACGGGTCAGCTAACTAGTGGGGCTCTCACAACGGGTCAGCTAACTAGTGGGGCTCTCACAACGGGTCAGCTAACTAGTGGGGCTCTCACACAACGGGTCAGCTAACTAGTGGGCTCTCACACAACGGGTCAGCTAACTAGTGGGGCTCTCACAACGGGTCAGCTAACTAGTGGGCTCACAACGGGTCAGCTAACTAGTGGGGCTCTCACAACGGGTCAGCTAAGGTCAGCTAACTAGTGGGGCTCTCACAACGGGTCAGCTAACTAACTAGTGGGCTCTCACACAACGGGTCAGCTAACTAGTGGGCTCACACAACGGGTCAGCTAACTAGTGGGCTCTCACACAGGGTCAGCTAACTAGTGGGGCTCTCACACAACGGGTCAGCTAACTAGTGGGGCTCTCACACAACGGGTCAGCTAACTAGTGGCTCTCACACAACGGGTCAGCTAACTAGTGGGGCTCTCACAACGGGTCAGCTAACTAGTGGGGCTCTCACACAACGGGTCAGCTAACTAGTGGGGCTCTCACACAACGGGTCAGCTAACTAGTGGGGCTCTCACAACGGGTCAGCTAACTAGTGGGGCTCTCACACAACGGGTCAGCTAACTAGTGTGGCGCTCACACAACGGATCAGCTAACTAGTGGGCTCTCACACAACGGGTCAGCTAACTAGTGGGGCTCTCACAACGGGTCAGCTAACTAGTGGGGCTCTCACACAACGGGTCAGCTAACTAGTGGGGCTCTCACACAACGGGTCAGCTAACTAGTGGGGCTCTCACACAACGGGTCAGCTAACTAGTGGGGCTCTCATAACGGGTCTGCTAACTAGTGGGGCTCTCACACAACGGGTCAGCTAACTAGTGGGGCTCTCACACAACGGGTCAGCTAACTAGTGGGGCTCTCACAACGGGTCAGCTAACTAGTGGGCTCTCACACAACGGGTCAGCTAACTAGTGGGGCTCTCACAACGGGACAGCTAACTAGTGGGGCTCTCACACAACGGGTCAGCTAACTAGTGGGGCTCTCACACAACGGGTCAGCTAACTAGTGGGGCTCTCACACAACGGGTCAGCTAACTAGTGGGGCTCTCACACAACGGGTCAGCTAACTAGTGGGGCTCTCACAACGGGTCAGCTAACTAGTGGGGCTCTCACACAACGGGTCGGCTAACTAGAGGGGCTCTCACACACCGGTCAGCTAACTAGTGGGGCTCTCACACAACGGGTCAGCTAACTAGTGGGGCTCTCACACAACGGGTCAGCTAACTAGTGGGGCTCTCACACAACGGGTCAGCTAACTAGTGGGGCTCTCACACAACGGGTCAGCTAACTAGCGGGGCTCACACACAACGGGTCAGCTAACTAGTGGGGCTCTCATAACGGGTCAGCTAACTAGTGGGGCTCTCACACAACGGGTCAGCTAACTAGTGGGGCTCTCACACAACGGGTCAGCTAACTAGTGGGCTCTCACACAACGGGTCAGCTAACTAGTGGGGCTCTCACACAACGGGTCAGCTAACTAGTGGGGCTCTCTCATAACGGGTCAGCTAACTAGTGGGGCTCTCACACAATGGGTCAGCTAACTAGTGGGGCTCTCACACAACAGGTCAGCTAACTAGTGGGGCTCTCACACAACGGGTCAGCTAACTAGTGGGGCTCTCACACAACGGGTCAGCTAACTAGCGGGGCTCTCACAACGGGTCAGCTAACTAGTGGGGCTCTCACACAACGGGTCAGCTAACTAGTGGGGCTCTCACACAACGGGTCAGCTAACTAGTGGGGCTCTCACACAACGGGTCAGCTAACTAGTGGGGCTCTCACAACGGGTCAGCTAACTAGTGGGGCTCTCACACAACGGGTCAGCTAACTAGTGGGGCTCTCACACAACGGGTCAGCTAACTAGTGGGGCTCTCACACAACGGGTCAGCTAACTAGTGGGGCTCTCACACAACGGGTCAGCTAACTAGTGGGGCTCTCACACACGGGTCAGCTAACTAGTGGGGCTCTCACACAACGGGTCAGCTAACTAGTGGGGCTATCTCATAACGGGTCAGCTAACTAGTGGGGCTCTCACACAACGGGTCAGCTAACTAGTGGGGCTCTCACACAACGGGTCAGCTAACTAGTGGGGCTCTCACACAACGGGTCAGCTAACTAGTGGGGCTCTCACACAACGGGTCAGCTAACTAGTGGGGCTCTCACACAACGGGTCAGCTAACTAGTGGGGCTCTCACACAACGGGTCAGCTAACTAGTGGGGCTCTCACACAACGGGTCAGCTAACTAGTGGGGCTCTCACAACGGGTCAGCTAACTAGTGGGGCTCTCACACAACGGGTCAGCTAACTAGTGGGGCTCTCACACAACGGGTCAGCTAACTAGTGGGGCTCTCACACAACGGGTCAGCTAACTAGTGGGGCTCTCACACACGGGTCAGCTAACTAGTGGGGCTCTCACACAACGGGTCAGCTAACTAGTGGGGCTCTCACACAACGGGTCAGCTAACTAGGGGCTCTCACACAACGGGTCAGCTACCTAGTGGGGCTCTCACAACGGGTCAGCTAACTAGTGGGGCTCTCACACAACGGGTCAGCTAACTAGTGGGGCTCTCACACAACGGGTCAGCTAACTAGTGGGGCTCTCACACAACGGGTCAGCTAACTAGTGGGGCTCTCACACAACGGGTCAGCTAACTAGTGGGGCTCTCACACAACGGGTCAGCTAACTAGTGGGGCTCTCACACAACGGGTCAGCTAACTAGTGGGGCTCTCACAACGGGTCAGCTAACTAGTGGGTCTCTCACACAACGGGTCAGCTAACTAGTGGGGCTCTCACAACGGGTCAGCTAACTAGTGGGGCTCTCACACAACGGGTCAGCTAACTAGCGGGGCTCTCACACAACGGGTCAGCTAACTAGTGGGGCTCTCACACAACGGGTCAGCTAACTAGTGGGGCTCTCACACAACGGGTCAGCTAACTAGTGGGGCTCTCACACAACGGGTCAGCTAACTAGTGGGGCTCTCACACAACGGGTCAGCTAACTAGTGGGGCTCTCACAACGGGTCAGCTAACTAGCGGGGCTCTCACACAACGGGTCAGCTAACTAGTGGGGCTCTCACACAACGGGTCAGCTAACTAGCGGGGCTCTCACAACGGGTCAGCTAACTAGTGGGGCTCTCACACAACGGGTCAGCTAACTAGTGGGGCTCTCACACAACGGGTCAGCTAACTAGTGGGGCTCTCACACAACGGGTCAGCTAACTAGTGGGGCTCTCACACAACGGGTCAGCTAACTAGTGGGGCTCTCACACAACGGGTCAGCTAACTAGTGGGGCTCTCACACAACGGGTCAGCTAACTAGTGGGGCTCTCACACAACGGGTCAGCTAACTAGCGGGGCTCTCACAACGGGTCAGCTAACTAGTGGGGCTCTCACACAACGGGTCAGCTAACTAGTGGGGCTCTCACACAACGGGTCAGCTAACTAGTGGGGCTCACACAACGGGTCAGCTAACTAGTGGGGCTCTCACACAACGGGTCAGCTAACTAGTGGGGCTCTCACACAACGGGTCAGCTAACTAGTGGGGCTCTCACAACGGGACAGCTAACTAGTGGAGCTCTCACACAACGGGTCAGCTAACTAGTGGGGCTCTCACACAACGGGTCAGCTAACTAGTGGGGCTCTCACAACGGGTCAGCTAACTAGTGGGGCTCTCACAACGGGTCAGCTAACTAGTGGGGCTCTCACAACGGGTCAGCTAACTAGTGGGGCTCTCACAACGGGTCAGCTAACTAGTGGGGCTCTCACACAACGGGTCAGCTAACTAGTGGGGCTCTCACAACGGGTCAGCTAACTAGTGGGGCTCTCACACAACGGGTCAGCTAACTAGTGGGGCTCTCACAATGGGTCAGCTAACTAGTGGGGCTCTCACACAACGGGTCAGCTAACTAGCGGGGCTCTCACACAACGGGTCAGCTAACTAGCGGGGCTCTCACAACGGGTCAGCTAACTAGTGGGGCTCTCACACAACGGGTCAGCTAACTAGTGGGGCTCACACAACGGGTCAGCTAACTAGTGGGGCTCTCTCATAACGGGTCAGCTAACTAGTGGGGCTCTCACACACGGGTCAGCTAACTAGTGGGGCTCTCACACAACGGGTCAGCTAACTAGTGGGGCTCTCACAACGGGTCAGCTAACTAGTGGGGCTCTCACACAACGGGTCAGCTAACTAGTGGGGCTCTCACACAACGGGTCAGCTAACTAGTGGGGCTCTCACACAACGGGTCAGCTAACTAGTGGGGCTCTCACAACGGGTCAGCTAACTAGTGGGGCTCTCACACAACGGGTCAGCTAACTAGTGGGGCTCTCACACAACGGGTCAGCTAACTAGTGGGGCTCTCACACAACGGGTCAGCTAACTAGTGGGGCTCTCACAACGGGTCAGCTAACTAGTGGGGCTCTCACAACGGGTCAGCTAACTAGTGGGGCTCTCACAACGGGTCAGCTAACTAGTGGGGCTCTCACACAACGGGTCAGCTAACTAGTGGGGCTCTCACACAACGGGTCAGCTAACTAGTGGGGCTCTCACACAACGGGTCAGCTAACTAGTGGGGCTCTCACACAACGGGTCAGCTAACTAGTGGGGCTCTCACACAACGGGTCAGCTAACTAGTGGGGCTCTCACACAACGGGTCAGCTAACTAGTGGGGCTCTCACACAACGGGTCAGCTAACTAGTGGGGCTCTCACAACGGGTCAGCTAACTAGTGGGGCTCTCACACAACGGGTCAGCTAACTAGTGGGGCTCTCACACAACGGGTCAGCTAACTAGTGGGGCTCTCACACAACGGGTCAGCTAACTAGTGGGGCTCTCACACAACGGGTCAGCTAACTAGTGGGGCTCTCACACAACGGGTCAGCTAACTAGTGGGGCTCTCACACAACGGGTCAGCTAACTAGTGGGGCTCTCACAACGGGTCAGCTAACTAGTGGGGCTCTCACACAACGGGTCAGCTAACTAGTGGGGCTCTCACACAACGGGTCAGCTAACTAGTGGGGCTCTCACACAACGGGTCAGCTAACTAGTGGGGCTCTCACACAACGGGTCAGCTAACTAGTGGGGCTCTCACACAACGGGTCAGCTAACTAGTGGGGCTCTCACACAACGGGTCAGCTAACTAGTGGGGCTCTCACACAACGGGTCAGCTAACTAGTGGGGCTCTCACACAACGGGTCAGCTAACTAGTGGGGCTCTCACACAACGGGTCAGCTAACTAGTGGGGCTCTCACACAACAGGTCAGCTAACTAGTGGGGCTCTCACACAACGGGTCAGCTAACTAGTGGGGCTCTCACACAACGGGTCAGCTAACTAGTGGGGCTCTCACACAACGGGTCAGCTAACTAGTGGGGCTCTCACACAACGGGTCAGCTAACTAGTGGGGCTCTCACACAACGGGTCAGCTAACTAGTGGGGCTCTCACACAACGGGTCAGCTAACTAGTGGGGCTCTCACACACGGGTCAGCTAACTAGTGGGGCTCTCACACAACGGGTCAGCTAACTAGTGGGGCTCTCACACAACGGGTCAGCTAACTAGTGGGGCTCTCACACAACGGGTCAGCTAACTAGTGGGGCTCTCACACAACGGGTCAGCTAACTAGTGGGCTCTCACACAACGGGTCAGCTAACTAGTGGGGCTCTCACACAACGGGTCAGCTAACTAGTGGGGCTCTCACACAACGGGTCAGCTAACTAGTGGGGCTCTCACACAACGGGTCAGCTAACTAGTGGGGCTCTCACACAACGGGTCAGCTAACTAGTGGGGCTCTCACAACGGGTCAGCTAACTAGTGGGGCTCTCACACAACGGGTCAGCTAACTAGTGGGGCTCTCACAACGGGTCAGCTAACTAGTGGGGCTCTCACACAACGGGTCAGCTAACTAGTGGGGCTCTCACACAACGGGTCAGCTAACTAGTGGGGCTCTCACACAACGGGTCAGCTAACTAGTGGGGCTCTCACACAACGGGTCAGCTAACTAGTGGGGCTCTCACACAACGGGTCAGCTAACTAGTGGGGCTCTCACACAACGGGTCAGCTAACTAGTGGGGCTCTCACACAACGGGTCAGCTAACTAGTGGGGCTCTCACACAACGGGTCAGCTAACTAGTGGGGCTCTCACACAACGGGTCAGCTAACTAGTGGGCTCTCATACAACGGGTCAGCTAACTAGTGGGGCTCTCACACAACGGGTCAGCTAACTAGTGGGGCTCTCACACAACGGGTCAGCTAACTAGTGGGGCTCTCACACAACGGGTCAGCTAACTAGTGGGGCTCTCACAACGGGTCAGCTAACTAGTGGGGCTCTCACACAACGGGTCAGCTAACTAGTGGGCTCTCACACAACGGGTCAGCTAAGTAGTGGGGCTCTCTCATAACGGGTCAGCTAACTAGTGGGGCTCTCACACAACGGGTCAGCTAACTAGTGGGGCTCTCACACAACGGGTCAGCTAACTAGTGGGGCTCTCACACAACGGGTCAGCTAACTAGTGGGGCTCTCACACAACGGGTCAGCTAACTAGTGGGGCTCTCACACAACGGGTCAGCTAACTAGTGGGGCTCTCACACAACGGGTCAGCTAACTAGTGGGGCTCTCACACAACGGGTCAGCTAACTAGTGGGGCTCTCACACAACGGGTCAGCTAACTAGTGGGGCTCTCACACAACGGGTCAGCTAACTAGTGGGGCTCTCACACAACGGGTCAGCTAACTAGTGGGGCTCTCACACAACGGGTCAGCTAACTAGTGGGGCTCTCACACAACGGGTCAGCTAACTAGTGGGGCTCTCACACAACGGGTCAGCTAACTAGTGGGGCTCTCACAACGGGTCAGCTAACTAGTGGGGCTCTCACACAACGGGTCAGCTAACTAGTGGGGCTCTCACACAACGGGTCAGCTAACTAGTGGGCTCTCACACAACGGGTCAGCTAACTAGTGGGGCTCTCACACAACGGGTCAGCTAACTAGTGGGGCTCTCACAACGGGTCAGCTAACTAGTGGGGCTCTCACACAACGGGTCAGCTAACTAGTGGGGCTCTCACACAACGGGTCAGCTAACTAGTGGGTCTCTCACACAACGGGTCAGCTAACTAGCGGGGCTCTCACACAACGGGTCAGCTAACTAGTGGGGCTCTCACACAACGGGTCAGCTAACTAGTGGGTCTCTCACAACGGGTCAGCTAACTAGTGGGGCTCTCTCACAACGGGTCAGCTAACTAGTGGGTCTCTCACACAACGGGTCAGCTAACTAGCGGGGCTCTCACACAACGGGTCAGCTAACTAGTGGGGCTCTCACAACGGGTCAGCTAACTAGTGGGGCTCTCACAACGGGTCAGCTAACTAGCGGGGCTCTCACACAACGGGTCAGCTAACTAGTGGGGCTCTCACACAACGGGTCAGCTAACTAGTGGGGCTCTCTCATAACGGGTCAGCTAACTAGTGGGGCTCTCACACAACGGGTCAGCTAACTAGCGGGGCTCTCACACAACGGGTCAGCTAACTAGTGGGGCTCTCACAACGGGTCAGCTAACTAGCGGGGCTCTCACACAACGGGTCAGCTAACTAGTGGGGCTCTCACAACGGGTCAGCTAACTAGTGGGGCTCTCACACAACGGGTCAGCTAACTAGTGGGGCTCTCACACAACGGGTCAGCTAACTAGTGGGGCTCTCACACAACGGGTCAGCTAACTAGTGGGGCTCTCACACAACGGGTCAGCTAACTAGTGGGGCTCTCACACAACGGGTCAGCTAACTAGTGGGGCTCTCACACAACGGGTCAGCTAACTAGTGGGCTCTCACACAACGGGTCAGCTAACTAGTGGGGCTCTCACACAACGGGTCAGCTAACTAGTGGGGCTCTCACACAACGGGTCAGCTAACTAGTGGGGCTCTCACACAACGGGTCAGCTAACTAGTGGGGCTCTCACACAACGGGTCAGCTAACTAGTGGGGCTCTCACAACGGGTCAGCTAACTAGTGGGGCTCTCACACAACGGGTCAGCTAACTAGTGGGGCTCTCACACAACGGGTCAGCTAACTAGTGGGGCTCTCACAACGGGTCAGCTAACTAGTGGGGCTCTCACACAACGGGTCAGCTAACTAGTGGGGCTCTCACACAACGGGTCAGCTAACTAGTGGGGCTCTCACACAACGGGTCAGCTAACTAGTGGGGCTCTCACACAACGGGTCAGCTAACTAGTGGGCTCTCACACAACGGGTCAGCTAACTAGTGGGGCTCTCACACAACGGGTCAGCTAACTAGTGGGGCTCTCACACAACGGGTCAGCTAACTAGTGGGCTCTCACACAACGGGTCAGCTAACTAGTGGGGCTCTCACACAACGGGTCAGCTAACTAGTGGGCTCTCACACAACGGGTCAGCTAACTAGTGGGGCTCTCACACAACGGGTCAGCTAACTAGTGGGGCTCTCACACAACGGGTCAGCTAACTAGTGGGGCTCTCACAACGGGTCAGCTAACTAGTGGGGCTCTCACACAACGGGTCAGCTAACTAGTGGCTCTCACACAGGGTCAGCTAACTAGTGGGGCTCTCTCACAACGGGTCAGCTAACTAGTGGGGCTCTCACACAACGGGTCAGCTAACTAGTGGGGCTCTCACACAACGGGTCAGCTAACTAGTGGGGCTCTCACAACGGGTCAGCTAACTAGTGGGGCTCTCACACAACGGGTCAGCTAACTAGTGGGGCTCTCACACAACGGGTCAGCTAACTAGTGGGGCTCTCACACAACGGGTCAGCTAACTAGTGGGGCTCTCACACAATGGGTCAGCTAACTAGTGGGGCTCTCACACAACGGGTCAGCTAACTAGTGGGGCTCTCACACAACGGGTCAGCTAACTAGTGGGGCTCTCACACAACGGGTCAGCTAACTAGTGGGGCTCTCACACAACGGGTCAGCTAACTAGTGGGGCTCTCACACAACGGGTCAGCTAACTAGTGGGGCTCTCACACAACGGGTCAGCTAACTAGTGGGGCTCTCACACAACGGGTCAGCTAACTAGTGGGGCTCTCACACAACGGGTCAGCTAACTAGTGGGGCTCTCACACAACGGGTCAGCTAACTAGTGGATCTCTCACACAACGGGTCAGCTAACTAGTGGGGCTCTCACATAACGGGTCAGCTAACTAGTGGGGCTCTCACACAACGGGTCAGCTAACTAGTGGGGCTCTCACCCAACGGGTCAGCTAACTAGTGGGGCTCTCACACAACGGGTCAGCTAACTAGTGGGGCTCTCACACAACGGGTCAGCTAACTAGTGGGGCTCTCACACAACGGGTCAGCTAACTAGTGGGGCTCTCACACAACGGGTCAGCTAACTAGTGGGGCTCTCACACAACGGGTCAGCTAACTAGTGGGGCTCTCACACAACGGGTCAGCTAACTAGTGGGGCTCTCACACAACGGGTCAGCTAACTAGTGGGGCTCTCACACAACGGGTCAGCTAACTAGTGGGGCTCTCACACAACGGGTCAGCTAACTAGTGGGGCTCTCACAACGGGTCAGCTAACTAGTGGGGCTCTCACACAACGGGTCAGCTAACTAGCGGGGCTCTCACACAACGGGTCAGCTAACTAGTGGGGCTCTCACAACGGGTCAGCTAACTAGTGGGGCTCTCACAACGGGTCAGCTAACTAGTGGGGCTCTCACACAACGGGTCAGCTAACTAGTGGGGCTCTCACACAACGGGTCAGCTAACTAGTGGATCTCTCACACAACGGGTCAGCTAACTAGTGGGGCTCTCACACAACGGGTCAGCTAACTAGTGGGGCTCTCACACACGGGTCAGCTAACTAGTGGGGCTCTCACACAACGGGTCAGCTAACTAGTGGGGCTCTCACACAACGGGTCAGCTAACTAGCGGGGCTCTCACACAACGGGTCAGCTAACTAGTGGGGCTCTCACACAACGGGTCAGCTAACTAGTGGGGCTCTCACACAACGGGTCAGCTAACTAGTGGGGCTCTCACACAACGGGTCAGCTAACTAGTGGGGCTCTCACACAACGGGTCAGCTAACTAGTGGGGCTCTCACACAACAGGTCAGCTAACTAGTGGGGCTCTCACACAACGGGTCAGCTAACTAGTGGGGCTCTCACACAACGGGTCAGCTAACTAGTGGGGCTCTCACACAACGGGTCAGCTAACTAGTGGGGCTCTCACACAACGGGTCAGCTAACTAGTGGGGCTCTCACACAACGGGTCAGCTAACTAGTGGGGCTCTCACACAACGGGTCAGCTAACTAGTGGGGCTCTCACACAACGGGTCAGCTAACTAGTGGGGCTCTCACACAACGGGTCAGCTAACTAGTGGGGCTCTCACACAACGGGTCAGCTAACTAGTGGGGCTCTCACACAACGGGTCAGCTAACTAGTGGGGCTCTCACACAACGGGTCAGCTAACTAGTGGGGCTCTCACACAACGGGTCAGCTAACTAGTGGGGCTCTCACACAACGGGTCAGCTAACTAGTGGGGCTCTCACACAACGGGTCAGCTAACTAGTGGGGCTCTCACACAACGGGTCAGCTAACTAGTGGGGCTCTCACACAACGGGTCAGCTAACTAGTGGGGCTCTCACAACGGGTCAGCTAACTAGTGGGGCTCTCACACAACGGGTCAGCTAACTAGTGGGGCTCTCACACAACGGGTCAGCTAACTAGTGGGGCTCTCACACAACGGGTCAGCTAACTAGTGGGGCTCTCACAACGGGTCAGCTAACTAGTGGGGCTCTCACAACGGGTCAGCTAACTAGTGGGGCTCTCACACAACGGGTCAGCTAACTAGTGGGGCTCTCACACAGGTCAGCTAACTAGTGGGGCTCTCACACAACGGGTCAGCTAACTAGTGGGGCTCTCACACAACGGGTCAGCTAACTAGTGGGGCTCTCACACAACGGGTCAGCTAACTAGTGGGGCTCTCACACAACGGGTCAGCTAACTAGTGGATCTCTCACACAACGGGTCAGCTAACTAGTGGGGCTCTCACACAACGGGTCAGCTAACTAGTGGATCTCTCACACAACGGGTCAGCTAACTAGTGGGGCTCTCACACAACGGGTCAGCTAACTAGTGGGGCTCTCACACAACGGGTCAGCTAACTAGTGGGGCTCTCACACAACGGGTCAGCTAACTAGTGGGGCTCTCACACAACGGGTCAGCTAACTAGTGGGGCTCTCACACAACGGGTCAGCTAACTAGTGGGGCTCTCACACAACGGGTCAGCTAACTAGTGGGGCTCTCACAACGGGGCAGCTAACTCCTGGGGCATTCTCACAACGGGTCAGCTAACTAGTGGGGCTCTCACACAACGGGTCAGCTAACTAGTGGGGCTCTCACACAACGGGTCAGCTAACTAGTGGATCTCTCACACAACGGGTCAGCTAACTAGTGGGGCTCTCACACAACGGGTCAGCTAACTAGTGGGGCTCTCACACAACGGGTCAGCTAACTAGTGGGGCTCTCACACACGGGTCAGCTAACTAGTGGGGCTCTCACACAACGGGTCAGCTAACTAGTGGGGCTCTCACACAACGGGTCAGCTAACTAGTGGGGCTCTCACACAACGGGTCAGCTAACTAGTGGGGCTCTCACACAACGGGTCAGCTAACTAGTGGGGCTCTCACACAACGGGTCAGCTAACTAGTGGGGCTCTCACACAACGGGTCAGCTAACTAGTGGATCTCTCACACAACGGGTCAGCTAACTAGTGGGGCTCTCACACAACGGGTCAGCTAACTAGTGGGGCTCTCACACAACGGGTCAGCTAACTAGTGGGGCTCTCACACAACGGGTCAGCTAACTAGTGGGGCTCTCACACAACGGGTCAGCTAACTAGTGGGGCTCTCACACAACGGGTCAGCTAACTAGTGGGGCTCTCACACAACGGGTCAGCTAACTAGTGGGGCTCTCACAACGGGTCAGCTAACTAGTGGGGCTCACACAACGGGTCAGCTAACTAGTGGGCTCTCACACAACGGGTCAGCTAACTAGTGGGGCTCTCACACAACAGGTCAGCTAACTAGTGGGCTCTCACACAACGGGTCAGCTAACTAGTGGGGCTCTCACAACGGGTCAGCTAACTAGTGGGGCTCTCACACAACGGGTCAGCTAACTAGTGGGGCTCTCACACAACGGGTCAGCTAACTAGTGGGGCTCTCACACAACGGGTCAGCTAACTAGTGGGGCTCTCACACAACGGGTCAGCTAACTAGTGGGGCTCTCACACAACGGGTCAGCTAACTAGTGGGGCTCTCACACAACGGGTCAGCTAACTAGTGGGGCTCTCTCATAACGGGTCAGCTAACTAGTGGGGCTCTCACACACGGGTCAGCTAACTAGTGGGGCTCTCACACAACGGGTCAGCTAACTAGTGGGGCTCTCACACAACGGGTCAGCTAACTAGTGGGGCTCTCACACAACGGGTCAGCTAACTAGTGGGGCTCTCACAACGGGTCAGCTAACTAGCGGGGCTCTCACACAACGGGTCAGCTAACTAGTGGGGCTCTCACACAACGGGTCAGCTAACTAGTGGGGCTCTCTCATAACGGGTCAGCTAACTAGTGGGTCTCTCACACAACGGGTCAGCTAACTAGTGGGGCTCTCACACAACGGGTCAGCTAACTAGTGGGGCTCTCACAACGGGTCAGCTAACTAGTGGGGCTCTCACACAACAGGTCAGCTAACTAGTGGGGCTCTCACAACGGGTCAGCTAACTAGTGGGGCTCTCACACAACGGGTCAGCTAACTAGTGGGGCTCTCACAACGGGTCAGCTAACTAGTGGGGCTCTCACAACGGGTCAGCTAACTAGTGGGGCTCTCACACAACGGGTCAGCTAACTAGTGGGGCTCTCACACAACGGGTCAGCTAACTAGTGGGGCTCTCACACAACGGGTCAGCTAACTAGTGGGGCTCTCACACAACAGGTCAGCTAACTAGTGGGGCTCTCACAACGGGTCAGCTAACTAGTGGGGCTCTCACAACGGGTCAGCTAACTAGTGGGGCTATCACATAACGGGTCAGCTAACTAGTGGGGCTCTCACACAACGGGTCAGCTAACTAGTGGGGCTCTCACACAACGGGTCAGCTAACTAGTGGGGCTCTCACAACGGGTCAGCTAACTAGTGGGGCTCTCACAACGGGTCAGCTAACTAGTGGGCTCTCACACAACGGGTCAGCTAACTAGTGGGGCTCTCACACAACGGGTCAGCTAACTAGTGGGGCTCTCACACAACGGGTCAGCTAACTAGTGGGGCTCTCACACAACGGGTCAGCTAACTAGTGGGGCTCTCACACAACGGGTCAGCTAACTAGTGGGGCTCTCACACAACGGGTCAGCTAACTAGTGGGCTCTCACACAACGGGTCAGCTAACTAGTGGGGCTCTCACACAACGGGTCAGCTAACTAGTGGGGCTCTCACACAACGGGTCAGCTAACTAGTGGGGCTCTCACACAACGGGTCAGCTAACTAGTGGGGCTCTCACACAACGGGTCAGCTAACTAGTGGGCTCTCACACAACGGGTCAGCTAACTAGTGGGGCTCTCACACAACGGGTCAGCTAACTAGTGGGGCTCTCACACAACGGGTCAGCTAACTAGTGGGGCTCTCACACAACGGGTCAGCTAACTAGTGGGGCTCTCACACAACGGGTCAGCTAACTAGTGGGGCTCTCACACAACGGGTCAGCTAACTAGTGGGGCTCTCACACAACGGGTCAGCTAACTAGTGGGGCTCTCACAACGGGTCAGCTAACTAGTGGGGCTCTCACACAACGGGTCAGCTAACTAGTGGGGCTCTCACACAACGGGTCAGCTAACTAGTGGGGCTCTCACACAACGGGTCAGCTAACTAGTGGGGCTCTCACACGGGTCAGCTAACTAGTGGGGCTCTCACACAACGGGTCAGCTAACTAGTGGGGCTCTCACACAACGGGTCAGCTAACTAGTGGGGCTCTCACACAACGGGTCAGCTAACTAGTGGGCTCTCACACAACGGGTCAGCTAACTAGCGGGGCTCTCTCCTAACGGGTCAGCTAACTAGTGGGGCTCTCACACAACGGGTCAGCTAACTAGTGGGGCTCTCACACAACGGGTCAGCTAACTAGTGGGGCTCTCACACAACGGGTCAGCTAACTAGTGGGGCTCTCACACAACGGGTCAGCTAACTAGTGGGGCTCTCACACAACGGGTCAGCTAACTAGTGGGGCTCTCACACAACGGGTCAGCTAACTAGTGGGGCTCTCACACAACGGGTCAGCTAACTAGTGGGGCTCTCACACAACGGGTCAGCTAACTAGTGGGGCTCTCACACAACAGGTCAGCTAACTAGTGGATCTCTCACACAACGGGTCAGCTAACTAGTGGGGCTCTCACAACGGGTCAGCTAACTAGTGGGGCTCTCACACAACGGGTCAGCTAACTAGTGGGGCTCTCACACAACGGGTCAGCTAACTAGTGGGGCTCTCACACAACGGGTCAGCTAACTAGTGGGGCTCTCACACAACGGGTCAGCTAACTAGTGGGGCTCTCACACAACGGGTCAGCTAACTAGTGGGGCTCTCACACAACGGGTCAGCTAACTAGTGGGGCTCTCACACAACGGGTCAGCTAACTAGTGGGGCTCTCACACAACGGGTCAGCTAACTAGTGGGGCTCTCACACAACGGGTCAGCTAACTAGTGGGGCTCTCACACAACGGGTCAGCTAACTAGTGGGGCTCTCACACAACGGGTCAGCTAACTAGTGGGGCTCTCACACAACGGGTCAGCTAACTAGTGGGGCTCTCACACAACGGGTCAGCTAACTAGCGGGGCTCTCACACAACGGGTCAGCTAACTAGTGGGGCTCTCACACAACGGGTCAGCTAACTAGTGGGGCTCTCACACAACGGGTCAGCTAACTAGTGGGGCTCTCACACAACGGGTCAGCTAACTAGTGGGGCTCTCACACAATGGGTCAGCTAACTAGTGGGGCTCTCACACAACGGGTCAGCTAACTAGTGGGGCTCTCACAACGGGTCAGCTAACTAGTGGGGCTCTCACACAACGGGTCAGCTAACTAGTGGGGCTCTCACACAACGGGTCAGCTAACTAGTGGGGCTCTCACACAACGGGTCAGCTAACTAGTGGGCTCTCACAACGGGTCAGCTAACTAGTGGGGCTCTCACACAACGGGTCAGCTAACTAGTGGGGCTCTCACACAACGGGTCAGCTAACTAGTGGGGCTCTCACACAACGGGTCAGCTAACTAGTGGGGCTCTCACACAACGGGTCAGCTAACTAGTGTGGCTCTCACACAACGGGTCAGCTAACTAGTGGGGCTCTCACACAACGGGTCAGCTAACTAGTGGGGCTCTCACACAACGGGTCAGCTAACTAGTGGGGCTCTCACAACGGGTCAGCTAACTAGTGGATCTCTCACAACGGGTCAGCTAACTAGCGGGGCTCTCACAGAACGGGTCAGCTAACTAGCGGGGCTCTCACACAACGGGTCAGCTAACTAGTGGGCTCTCACAACGGGTCAGCTAACTAGTGGGGCTCTCACAACGGGTCAGCTAACTAGTGGGGCTCTCACACAACGGGTCAGCTAACTAGTGGGGCTCTCACACAACGGGTCAGCTAACTAGTGGGGCTCTCACAACGGGTCAGCTAACTAGTGGGGCTCTCACATAACGGGTCAGCTAACTAGTGGGGCTCTCACACAACGGGTCAGCTAACTAGTCGGGCTCTCACACAACGGGTCAGCTAACTAGTGGGGCTCTCACAACGGGTCAGCTAACTAGTGGGGCTCTCACACAACGGGTCAGCTAACTAGTGGGGCTCTCACACAACGGGTCAGCTAACTAGTGGGGCTCTCACACAACGGGTCAGCTAACTAGTGGGGCTCTCACACACGGGTCAGCTAACTAGTGGGGCTCTCACACAACGGGTCAGCTAACTAGTGGGGCTCTCACATAACGGGTCAGCTAACTAGTGGGGCTCTCTCATAACGGGTCAGCTAACTAGTGGATCTCTCACACAACGGGTCAGCTAACTAGTGGATCTCTCACACAACGGGTCAGCTAACTAGTGGGGCTCTCACACAACGGGTCAGCTAACTAGCGGGGCTCTCACACAACGGGTCAGCTAACTAGTGGGGCTCTCACAACGGGTCAGCTAACTAGTGGATCTCTCACAACGGGTCAGCTAACTAGTGGGGCTCTCACACAACGGGTCAGCTAACTAGTGGGGCTCTCACACAACGGGTCAGCTAACTAGTGGGGCTCTCACACAATGGGTCAGCTAACTAGTGGATCTCTCACACAACGGGTCAGCTAACTAGTGGGGCTCTCACACAACGGGTCAGCTAACTAGTGGGGCTCTCACACAACGGGTCAGCTAACTAGTGGATCTCTCACACAACCGGTCAGCTAACTAGTGGGGCTCTCACACAACGGGTCAGCTAACTAGCTCACAGCAAAGCAAGGAGGACACATGAGTGAAGCGCTCACCTCCCAGACTCAGGGTGTTGAGGACGAACTGGGAGCCGTACAGGATGGTGAAGCAGGTGTTCTCATCGTGTTTGTCCTTCCCATCTTTAAAGCGCTCAAAGTCCTTGGAGTTCCTCCCTGGACGGACCTCTCTGATCTCAAACACGTCCACTGAAACACAGCAGATACATGTGAACATCATGGTTCATATGTACAGGTCACCAGAACCGCTGCAACCTTTGTATGTATTACTCATGTCTGTCATTATTTTATATTCTACTGAAAACTCGTACAAAGTTTTAACAGTGTGCCCACCTGAGAACACGTTAGCATGTAGCTAGCATGTGCTATCAATGGACCCCAAGCCATAGGAAGCAGCCTTGCTGATAGGACCCGGGTCCTATCAGCAAGGCGCACGTTCAGTAGCCGGGATTCATTCAGTGGACATGAATGTGGATATAAATCATTTAAAATTAAATACATTTGAAGGTGTCTGTTTTTACTGAGCTTTGTAAAGTTTATTAACCCCAAGCATCTTACAGTCCTGCACACTGGGCCAGAGGCGTCGTTAGGCCTGTTTTAGGTTTTAGGCCCGTTTTAGGCCTGATTTAGACTTGTTTTAGGTCTCTTTTTGGCCTGTTTCAGGTCTGTTTTATGCCTGTTTTAAGTCTAATTTAGGCCAGTTTTAAGCCTGTTTTATGCCCATTTTAGGCCTGAATTATGCCTGTTTTAGGCCTGATTTAGGCCTGTTTTAAGTGTTGTAAGAAAACAATGAAACAATGGATATAAAACAATGGATATAAAACAATGGATATGAAAGAATTGATATGAAACAATGGATATAAAACAATGGATATAAAAGAATTGATATGAAACAATGGATTTGAAACAATGGATATGAAACAATAGATTTAAAACAATGGATATAATACAATGGATATAAAACAATGGATATAATACAATGGATATAAAACAATGGATATGAAACAATAGATTTAAAACAATGGATATAATACAATGGATATAAAACAATGGATATGAAACAATAGATTTAAAACAATGGATATAATACAATGGATATAAAACAATGGATATGAAACAATGGATATGAAACAATGGATATCCGGGACCCCAAAACAAATTGTAAACATATCCTGACATCCCTCTCCCCTTGGGGCTGAGCCCCCCCTTTCTTTGAATCCTACAAACGCCCCTGACTGGCGCCACCTTATCGACCTGAAACCTTTCCACCTTCTGACTTGAGTTCGACCAATCAGACGCTCCGGGGTGTTCCAGAACTCAGACACAGTGCACATGGCCTTTAGAAGAGCTTCTCTCTTCATATGAAAGCATGACTGTGAGCAAGAGACAACTGGGACCCTCTCATAAACAAATATTGCTGTATAGCATTATTAGAGGACAAGAGATGGATGTAGGAGAAATCGAGACCCACAAATAGACAAAGTAGTCCAATAAACCCCAAAATGTGTATTTTGGATCTTTCCTTTCAACTCGTCTGAAAGACGACGAAGTATCCCACATCTCAAAATTGACCAGTGCATGAATAAACCAATATGTTAGCTCCTCTCATGGTGAAAAGATGTTCCTGAGTTTGATGAGCCATCATGAATATACTCACAGACGCCATCGGTCTTGTCCGCGGTGCGCGTCCACGCCACCTGCCGGGTCTCCGTGATGACCTGCACGGTGAGCCGCTCCGCCTTCTGGCGGAACACCGTCATGACCACGCCCGTCTCCAGGTCACGCTTGATCATCATCTTCTTGTACTCCGTCATCTCGCCCTGCTGACGAGCCATCTGCAGGTGTTAGATAGGTGTCAGATAGGTGTCAGATAGAAGTCAGATAGGTGTCAGATAGGGGTCAGATAGAAGTCAGATAGGTGTCAGATAGGGGTCAGATAGAGGTCAGATAGGTGTCAGATAGGTGTCAGATAGGTGTCAGATAGGTGTCAGATAGAAGTCAGATATAAGTCAGATAGGTGTCAGATAGGGGTCAGATAGAGGTCAGATAGGTGTCAGATAGGGGTCAGATAGAAGTCAGATAGAGGTCAGATAGGTGTCAGATATAGGTCAGATAGAGGTCAGATAGGTTTCAGATAGCGGTCAGATAGGTGTCAGATAGGGGTCAGATGAGGGTCAGATAGGTGGTTGGTGGTCATGATGATGGGGTGGCTTTGATTGGGGTGAAACTCACGTGGGTTTGATAAATAAAGCACATTTTCCCCTGACGTCTCAATATCTGATGTTTAACTTGCAAATGAGCCAAAAGATATCGAAACAACACTGGATTAAATCTGACGTGAACTATCAACAATGCACTGCGCAGAGTTCTCTCGTATGTTGGTAAAACCAGAAAGAGCCAATAAAGCCCATGAACTCATGCTCACCCTCTCCCTTTATATATAAAAGTGGTTTAAAGATATGTTTACACTTGTGCTCCAGAAAGAATTTATAAAAGCTAAAAGCGTAACATTATAAATAGATGCAGAGGAATTAATTGCTTAATATCAATAAATGTGAACATGTGTAAATATTAGGGCTGGGCAACGATTACAATTTTTAATCGCGATTAATCGCATTATTTGTCTGATTAATCGCATTTGTATATGCAAAATCCAATAATTAATTCAAAAGTAGTGTATAGCGCACTTCTATTTTAAATGTTCTGCCATATGAATGAAAGTGCCATAACATTTGTTGTCCCTGTTAGAGTGAGACACCAGAAAACACTTTCAGTGCAGTTTGTCAATTCCTAGAACTTGACACTTATTTTAAATGTTCTGCCATATGAACTAAAGTGCCATCAAATCTGTCAGGACATTGTCCAACGCAGTTATGCAGAGACACTGTGACAGAACGCTGGAGACTGTGAAGCAGGGACATGATCAAAGGCAGTCGTCTCGCAGCAGCGATCATCTCTGGTGCTCTATCTGCTCAGTGTGGTGACTTTGACACATTCCACTGCTGTGCAACTTCAGTAAAGTGTCCCTCGCATGTTTCAGCATCATGTGTCTCCTCTGTTTTCATCAGTCAGGGCGTGTGAATGCAGCGCCCACTTCTCATCAATATAATGCTCAGTAACTCCGAGGTCATTGTGGTGACCGAGTGATGTCCAGTAGGGTGACCAGATTTGAGTTTGTGAAAAAGAGGACACTTCGTCTCGGGGTGCTGGGATTAAACATCTCTCTTGTTCTGCCTGTTTTGTGATATACATGCCTAAAAGGTGCCGAATATTTCTAGACTGAAATAATATCGGCATTATAATTATTATAACTATGAGGATTTTTTAGTTGCCTATTTTGTGGAGCCCCCTCAGGACGTGGTGCCCTCCGCACAGCGCGTAGTGCGCTATGGGAGCGGCGGCGCTGGGAGGAGTTTATAGCACAAACAACAATGAACTAGTGGAGGCGGCGAGGTGCTCCGTGTTGCCAGATTGGAGATGGTAAAGTATCGTACCAAAGGCTCAAAATGGTTGTATTTGGAGGATAATTATCGTGTATCTGGCAACCCTGAGATCGGTCAACCAATGACTGTCCTATATACCGTCAGAGCTCACGTAAGAAGGTGGAACGTAAGGGAGATACCATTTCCAAAACTTGTAAGGGGTAAATACTAGTTTATGAAAACCCAGAGAAACACAAATATCCGACGAAGCAAAACCCGACGTTTTTGGAATCCCTGCCGGACGCATTTTTTAGGTCTCAAAGGCAGGACATGTCCGGGGAAAGAGGACGTCTGGTCCCCCGATGTCCAGTCGTCCCCAGAGAGCAACAGCACGTTGTGAAGCTGTCGCTTTGCAGTCCTCTCCTTTCCATACAACTCGTGTATTCTCCGTGTGATGTGTGTCTTGAGGGCGTCTCATACCTGTCGTCATTTGTTGAGATTCTCAAAATGTTTCTCAGACCGACGTCTTCCACAAGACTAACCGGCCTGCAGTCTGTAGCTCTCCACTTCGCTATGTCATTGGTTAGCTTCTCTTGCCTTGGTTGATCTCCTCCCTGCAGCGTCGTCTGCCGAAGCCTCGCTCGCACTGTGTGTTTGTTGTATGATTTGCTGGCATCAACGGTGTGTTTAGCATTTAAATGATATTTAAGACTGGAAGTACTCCGGTGATAAGACAATTCATCTTGGCAGTGGTTACATATGACTTTGTTTCTGTCGACTCCGCCGTCTTTAACCCTCCTGTTGCCTTAGGGTCATTTTGACCCGATTAAATATTTAACCCTCCCCCGCCTTTGGGTCATTTTGACCCGATTCAATGTTTCACCCTCCTGTTACCTTTATATTTACTAACATATTTTACCCTTTGGGTTCAATTTGACGCCAGCAATTGAAACCTCCAGAAAATTATTAGAATTAATATTGTTTTCCAAGTTTAAGTGTGAGGCACTTTATGTTTGTTTGTTGACTACCGAAAGAACACCGACATTAAACATTGAATGGGGTCAAATTAATCCTAAGGCGGCAGGAGGGTGTAATATTGATTCGGGTCAAATTGACCCTAAGGCAACACAAGGGTTAAGAACTTTAAATTGAAAATGGCCATTTAAAATCTCCGTACTCTTCTCCATGTTTGTTAAACCGCGAATTACTTTCTTTTCCGGTTCCGCAGCAATCAGTAGCAGACTTTTACAAAATAAAAGCCTGTGAGAAACAAACTTTTACAATAATAAAATAAATAATAAAACCTGCGTTAACACGCGATAAAATAATTGTCGGCGTTTATTAATTGATGCGTTAACGCAAGATTAACGCGTTAACGTGCCCAGCCCTAGTAAATATCCATTATCATGTCATCATCATTATCAACATTGCAGACAGAGCTAACAGTGCAAACAACGGTAACATTGCAGACAGAGATAACATTGCAAACAAAGGTAACATTATAGACAGAGCTAACTGTGCAAACAAAGGTAGCATTGCAGACAGAGATAACAGTGCAAACAAAGGTAACATTGCAGACAGAGATAACATTGCAAACAAAGGTAACATTATAGACAGAGCTAACTGTGCAAACAAAGGTAGCATTGCAGACAGAGATAACATTGCAAACAAAGGTAACATTATAGACAGAGCTAACTGTGCAAACAAAGGTAGCATTGCAGACAGAGATAACAGTGCAAACAAAGGTAACATTGCAGACAGAGATAACATTGCAAACAAAGGTAACATTATAGACAGAGCTAACTGTGCAAACAAAGGTAGCATTGCAGACAGAGATAACATTGCAAACAAAGGTAACATTATAGACAGAGCTAACTGTGCAAACAAAGGTAGCATTGCAGACAGAGATAACATTGCAAACAAAGGTAACATTATAGACAGAGCTAACTGTGCAAACAAAGGTAGCATTGCAGACAGAGATAACAGTGCAAACAAAGGTAACATTGCAGACAGAGATAACATTGCAAACAAAGGTAACATTATAGACAGAGCTAACTGTGCAAACAAAGGTAGCATTGCAGACAGAGATAACATTGCAAACAAAGGTAACATTATAGACAGAGCTAACTGTGCAAACAAAGGTAGCATTGCAGACAGAGATAACAGTGCAAACAACGGTAACATTGCAGACAGAGATAACATTGCAAACAAAGGTAACATTATAGACAGAGCTAACTGTGCAAACAAAGGTAGCATTGCAGACAGAGATAACATTGCAAACAAAGGTAACATTATAGACAGAGCTAACTGTGCAAACAAAGGTAGCATTGCAGACAGAGATAACAGTGCAAACAAAGGTAACATTGCAGACAGAGATAACATTGCAAACAAAGGTAACATTATAGACAGAGCTAACTGTGCAAACAAAGGTAGCATTGCAGACAGAGATAACATTGCAAACAAAGGTAACATTATAGACAGAGCTAACTGTGCAAACAAAGGTAGCATTGCAGACAGAGATAACAGTGCAAACAACGGTAACATTGCAGACAGAGATAACATTGCAAACAAAGGTAACATTGCTGACAGAGATAACAGTGCAAACAACAGTAACAGCGCATAATGAGATAACATTACAAACAAAGGTAACAGAGCAGACAGAGCTAACAGTGCAAACAAAGGTAACATTGCAGACAGAGATAACAGTGCAAACAACAGTAACCGCGCATAATGAGATAACAGTGCAAACAAATGTAACAGAGCAGACAGAGCTAACAGTGCAAACAAAGGTAGCATTGCAGACAGAGATAACAGTGCAAACAAAGGTAACTGCAGACATAGCTAACAGTGCAAACAAAGGTAACATTGCAGACAGAGATAACAGTGCAAACAACAGTAACCACGCATAATGAGATAACAGTGTAAACAAAGGTAACAGAGCAGACAGAGATAACAGTGCAAACAACAGTAACCGCGCATAATGAGATAACAGTGCAAACAAATGTAACAGAGCAGACAGAGATAACAGTGCAAACAACGGTAACCGCGCATCATGAGATAACAGTGCAAACAAAGATAACAGTGCAAACAACGGCGCTAACGTTGTTAACCTGGGGTGTTCTACTTTACACGGAGTGGGTGTTTCGCACTAGGGCCCATGGAGTGCTTTGTTAAATTTAGGATAATTTAGACACGCAACACATTCAATATAATGAACCAGCCTGAGGCTTTAAGGCCACGTCTCAGTGCTGGATGCTGGATACGCTGCAGGCCCGCTCTCGTCCACAGACCACAACTCACTTTGAAACCAAACTCTTCTTCACTGGAGTCAACTGGGGCGGAAAGCCAACAGGAAGCAGAATCCCAGCAGAGCGTTTCCCCAGTGTGACCATGACTAAGACTCAATGCTAACTGGATGCTTGATGGTAACACTAACAACCTTACCGTCAGCACACTACCTCCAAGCCCGCTCTACTTTTGAACCACGCTGCTTCTGTCCAAGAAAGAGACTCAGATTGTAAGCTGTAATACATATGTATCTAAACATCAGAATATGTGGCCCACCTTTATTAAGGGAGCTAAAAAATGTGTATTGACGCTCAAATAGATTAAACAAACTTCTCGACACATGTCAGAACTAGGGCTGCAACAACGAATCGATAAAATCGATAAAAATCGATTATTAAAATAGTTGGCAACGAATTTCATAATCGATTCGTTGTGTCGCGCGATTATTACAGCGCTCAATAAGTCGCGGAGTATAAACAAAGTTGAGTTGAGCGCAGAGCGGCGCAGGAGAAACCAGAGCGAGACCATTAGGGCCATCCAGACCATTAGGGCCATCCAAACCATTAGGGCCATCCAGACCATCAAGACCATTAGAGCCATCAAGACCAACAAGACCAATAAGACCATCATGACTTAGATCATGATAGATCCAAGAGTGACAGTGAAGGCAGCAAACCGCCAGAAAAGCAGACAGACAGAGAGACAGTAAGAGAGAGAGAGACAGAGAGACAGACAGAGAGAGAGAGAGAGAGACAGACAGAGAGAGACAGAGAGAGAGAGACAGAGAGACAGACAGAGAGAGAGAGACAGAGAGACAGACAGACAGAGAGACAGTAAGACAGACAGACAGACAGAGAGAGACAGACAGAGAGACAGAGAGGCAGACAGAGAGACAGACAGAGAGACAGACAGAGAGAGAGACAGAGAGACAGACACCTGCTTTGAGCTGGGTCCACTCCTCTGAAGCCCAGCAGATGAGGAGCTGTAGAAGCGGAAATCCTTCTCCGTACCGTCAGTAGCTCGGTAATGTACCATCAGTAGATCGGTAACGGACCGTCAGTAGATCGGTAACGGACCGTCAGTAGCTCGGTTACATACCGTCAGTGGCTCGGTTACATACCGTCAGTGGCTCGGTTACATACCGTCAGTGGATCGGTAACGGACCATCAGTAGATCGGTAACGGACCGTCAGTGGATCGGTAACGTACCGCCAGTAGCTCGGTAACGGACCGTCAGTAGCTCAGTAACGGACCGTCAGTAGCTCGGTAACGGACCGTCAGTAGCTCGGTAACATACCGTCAGTAGCTCGGTAACGGACCGTCAGTAGCTCGGTAACATACCGTCAGTAGCTCAGTAACGGACCGTCAGTAGCTCGGTAACGGACCGTCAGTAGCGCGGTTACATACCGTCAGTAGCTCGGTAACGGACCGTCAGTAGCGCGGTAACATACCATCAGTAGCTCGGTAACGGACCGTCAGTAGCTCGGTAACATACCGTCAGTAGCTCGGTTACATACCGTTAGTGGCTCGGTTACATACCGTCAGTAGCTCGGTTCTGTTCTCCAGACGTCGTCTCTATCTGCTCATGGTGTTCAGGGCGCGAGGCTGGGAGAGGATGTGGAGCGTTGACAACAAGAACCGAACAAACAAAGCAGGCCGCCTCCACACGGCCACTTCCTCTATCTGCGCGGACGAGGAAGTAAAAGTGCACTTGCGTTACAGGCAGAGCACACAAGTTGTAAAGAAGGACCGGAAGTGAGGACGGTATCTATGCAAACGAGAGAGCGAGAGAGGGCTCTTGAGCCGCCACGGAGCCTCACAGGGGCCTCACAGGGGCCTCACAGGGGCCTCAGTCGGCTCTGTGAGTTCTCCAGAAGCTGCGCATCGTAAAGACCTCAAGGAACTGTGCAGGTGGTCGTCAAACTGCGGTGCGAGGACTCCTGCTGGTCCGTTACAGGTGGTCCAGAAGGGCCCGCGCTGCTGAGCATGTTCCCATGGACTTGAAACCATCCTCTCAAGGTCTAAATGAACCAACGCAATAAGTGAGAAGCAGCATGTGTGTTTACTCCTATCTGTCGTCGGGGCTGGAGGAAGTACTCACATCCTACACTTCAGGAAAAGTGCCACAGTTAAATAAATGATGGACTCCAAAAGTGCAAAAGTTGTGTTATCATTCTGTGCTAAAGTAAAAGTAGTAGTATCATGGATGGGTTATTGAACAGGCCTCCTGGGCACAGGGCTGGGCCCACCGTGTCACAGGGTCCCCCTTCCTGTCACCAGCAACATGTCACTCAAGATTCATAACGAAACAACTACAAAGAGACAAAAAACAATGACAAAGAGACAAAAAACAACTACAAAAATACACAAAACAACTACAAAAATACACAAAACAACGAACAAAATACACAAAACAACTACAAAAATACACAAAACAACTAACAAAATACACAAAACAACTACAAAAATACACAAAACAACTAACAAAATACACAAAACTACAAAAATACACAAAACAACTAACAAAATACACAAAACAACGACAAAGTGACACAAAACAACTCAAAAGAGGCACAAAACAACTACAAAAATACACAAACAACGACAAAAATACACAAAACTACAAAAATACACAAAACAACTACAAAGTGACACAAAACAACTCTAAAGTGACAGAAAACAACTAAAAAGAGGCACAAAACAACCACAAAGAAGACAAAAAACAACTACAAAGAGACACACAACAACTACAAAGAAGACACAAAACAACTACAAAGAGACACAAAACAACCACAAAGAGACCAAAACAACCACAAAGAGACTAAAAACAACCACAAAGAGACTCAAAACAACCACGAAGAAGACAAAAAACAACTACAAAGAGACACACAACAACTACAAAGAAGACAAAAAACAACTACACAGAGACACAAAACAACTACAAAGAGACCAAAACAACTACAAAGAGACACAAAACAACCACAAAGAGACACAAAACAACCACAAAGAGACTCAAAACAACTACACAGAGACACAAAACAACCACAAAGAGACTCAAAACAACCACAAAGAGACTCAAAACAACTACACAGAGACACAATCCAAACTACAAAGAGACACAAAACCACTACGAAGAGACACAAAGTGTCTAAACAAGTCTGCATGTCTTGCTCCTGATTGGTCGGCCTCGTCTGAGCCCATTGTCTCATCCACAGTGCATGTTATGTTTAGCATGATCATTTTGAGATCAATCGTTCTTTTATTGGAATATTAGGACTGAAGGATTAAATAGATTAATGTTCTGCTTCTACCTACTGGGTAGTTTCATCAGTAGTACGTATTTTAAATAAGTACAATCAACAAAAGTAGCAAGTATATTAATTAGTGCTGTGAAAAATAACGCGTTAACTCAGTTAATCAAATTACAGGTTTAACTAGTTGTTTTTTATAACGCATTTAACGCATGCGCAGAATGAACTTCCATATATATTCAATCTGAACTACTTCCGGTTCTAATGCAGTCAGACGTTAACTGCTATCCTAGCAAGCAACATGTATAATTCCGATGAGCCTGGGGACCTTCTGGATGGGAAGTTCATGTTCCAAAAATTCAAAGATGGAACATTAAATAAATCAAAAGTGATGTGTACATTCTGCGGCAAGACGTTGTCGTTTCACCGTAGCACAACCAGCCTTAAGTACCATCTCAACGCGAAGCATGGGTTTGCCGGTGAGGTGAGTGGAATGCGGCAAACCACCCTCACTGAACAACGTCGGCCCCTCACTAAGTCTGCCTGTGACAAGCTAACGAGCACAGTTGCGGAATGGATTGCAAAAAGCTGTCGACCAATTAATATTGTTGAGGATGAGGGGTTCACCGAAGTTTTGCGAGTGGCAACGGGGGACCTGGGCATCAAAGCACCGCAAAGACGCACTATCATGACTAAAATCCACGAGCTGTATGAAACTGAAAAGAACAAAAAGGAAAAAGACTTGGCTGCTACGGAACATGTGGCGCTGACAGGGGATCACTGGACCTCTGTGAGTAATGATAATTATCTGGGTGTAACTGCACATCTAATATCCGACAAATGGAAATTAAAGTCGTTTGCACTAACGTGCATGAAAACCGAAGAGCGCCACTTTGCAGAGGCATGTGCTGAACAGTTCAAAACTGTTGCAAGCAACTGGGCAATTGATCAGAAAATGACGACTATAGGGACAGACAGTGCACGCAATATGGTAGCCGCGGCTAGACTACTGCCATATGAACACATGCCGTGCATCGCTCACATTTAGCAGAGAAGCATCACCGTGAGCCTCGCTGACAGCGGGTTTGTGAATGCGTTGTCCAAGTGTCGCAAAATTGTTGGCCACTTCAAGCACAGCCCAGCAAACACGGCGGAGCTCAACGCGGAGCAAGAGAACCGCATGCAGGCGCAGCCGCCACGGATCCAAGACGTCCCGACACGCTGGAACTCAACGCTGGACATGGTTAAACGTCTGATCCGCAATACGGATGCAGTGACAGCAGCACCACAAACTAGTGACGCTGACACAACAGGAATGGGACCGACTGCAGAGACTGGAATCTCTTCTAGAGCCCTGCAAGTAAGCAATCCATGATAATGTGACTATTCTAACATTAAATTGGACTGATTAATAATAATAACTTTATTTATATAGCACCTTTCAAAACAATGTTTACAAAGTGCTCCACAAAGAGTCAAAGATTAAATTCAAATTATATTTGTGTACCTGTTTTAATAACTTAATTATCTCTCTCACCTCCTCCATCTTCCTGTGTGTGTGTGTGTGTGTGTCTGTGTGTTTCCACTGAAGGTATGTAACTGGAATTCTGGGTGGGGAGGCCTATGTCTCCTGCTCTGTGGTACTGCCTGCACTCTGCCACCTGCGTCATGTAATGGAAGTCACCGAAGATGACCCTGCATATGTGGTGACATTTAAGACGGCATTCAAGACAGACCTAGCCTCCCACCAAGAAAATACCAACAATGAATGGCTCAAGATTGCAACAGTGCTGGATCCACGTTTTAAAGACCTGAAGAGCCTACCCAAGAGTGAGAGACCAGAGGTGTGGACCACACTTGAGAGATTGCTGCAGGAACAGTCACACAGGGCCAGGAGGACACAAGCTGCTGAAGATGGGCCACCCAAGAAGAAAATGAGCCTTCTGGTAATGGGCTCAGATTCTGAATCAGATGAAGAGGTGCAGCAGCCTCACAGAGCCCTACACAGGTACAGAGCAGAGCCCAGCGTTGGTCTGGAGGACGGCCCCTTGGAGTGGTGGTCATCTCATTCAGGAGCTCATGAGCAGTTGGCCTCACTAGCTTGCAAATACCTCGCCACTCCTTCTTCCACGGTTCCATGTGAACGACGGTTCTCAGTCGCAGGACACATTGTGCAAAAGAAGCGGTCAGCTTTACTGTCAGAGAATGTGAACAAGTTAGTTTGCCTCACCAGCTGCTAAAGGAAGACTAGCTAGGCGGGCCTTTAGATTGTGTCATGTGTTAATGGTTGACAGAAAAGAGAAACATGTTCTGTTTCAACATTCTGTTTGGAATGAGGTTATATTAATGTTCATAAACTGCTAAATAACTGCTGAGTTGCAGCACCATTGTTTGTTTTTTTATGAATAAAAAAAGAATGTTTAAATGATACGTCTTTTGCCATGAATCTTTATGTTCTCACAAAAATATACCGAGAATATCGGTAATATGTGATTAATCATGATTAATCCACAGAAACCTGTGATTAACCCGATTAAATTTTTTTATCGTTTCACAGCCCTAATATTAATTAAATACATCAATAAAAGTAGTAAGTATATTATTGAATCCCTCTGAAATGCAGTTGCCGTGGAAATATTTATGCAAATTGCCTCAAAACTGTTCTTTAGTAGATAGAGGTTATCCATATAATATGTTGTTATACACCTTTCATCCAGCAGGGGACGAATAACTGCAACGAGGAGCAAATAATGAGGTGATCCCGAGCTCCAAATATATTCACATTTACTGTAATTAAATGATGAAATCATTTCCATACACAAATATAAACAGAGCAGAAACATTCTCCATGGAGTCACCGAGCCGCCGGGAGAGGTTTGCATGTGTAACTCGACTCAGAGATTTGCATGATAGTCGAGCTGAAGGCTGGAATACAGAGTCGCCTGTCTGGTCCCCGGGGATGTTTGTCATGAAGAGAGGTGTGAAGTGGAGATCTGGTCTACATTTATGATGTCATTAGATACATTAATGATGTGATTAGATACATTAATGATGTGATTAGATACATCAAGAGATCCACAAGAGATCCACTATTGTCCCTGTGCCCAAGAATGCTTCTCCAGCATGTATGAATGACTACCGACCGGTGGCCCTCACCTCGGTGGTCATGAAATGCTTTGAGAGGCTGATAAAGGACTACATCTGCGCCTTCCTCCCTTCCTCCATGGACCCGCTGCAGTTTGCTTATCGCCCAAACAGATCCACGGATGATGCTGTCTCCCAGGTACTGCACACCACACTCTCTCATCTGGACAGCCAGAGGGGGGGCTATGTGAGACTACTGTTCATTGATTATAGTTCAGCTTTCAACACCATAGTCCCCCCAGACTGGCCGGCAAGCTGATTGAGCTGGGACTGAACACCCCTGTGTGCTTGGATCCTGGACTTCCTGACCGCCAGGCCACAGGTGGTCAGGGTGGGCAGACACACCTCCAAATCCTCACCCTGAACACAGGATCCCCAGGGTTGCGTCCTCAGCCCCTACTGTACTCCTGTACACACATTACTGTGTGGCCAGGTTCAGCTCAACACCATCATCAAGTTTGCGGATGACACAGTGGTGGTGGGCCTGATCTCCGACAACGACGAGAAGGCCTACCTGGAGGAAGTTGCTGATCTGTCACTCTGGTGCCGGGACAACAGCCTCATCATGAATGTCACCAAAACTAAGGAGCTGATTGTGGACTTTAGGAGGGTACAACAACAGAGGACGTACTCACCACTGGGGATTAACGGGACTACTGTGGAGAGGGTGAGCAGGTATAAATACCTGGGAGTCCACATCACCGAGGATCTGACATGGTCAACGAACACAGACACTCTGGTGAGAAAGGCAAGGCAGCGCCTCTACCACCTCAGGCAGCTGAGGAAATTTAAAGTTTCCCAGAGGATCCTTCAGTCCTTCTACTCTGGAGCTGTAGAGAGCGTCCTGACAGGAAGCATCACAGCCTGGTTTGGCAACTGCTCCGCTCAGGACAGGAAGGCTCTGCAGAGAGTAGTGCGTTCGGCTGAGCGCACTATTGGAACTACACTCCCACCCTGCAGGACTTGTACACCAGGAGGTGCAGAACCAGAGCCGGCAGGATCATGAAGGATCCTCACCACCCCAACAACAGACTGTTTCAGCTGCTGCGGTCAGGCAGGCGCCTCCGTAGTCACGCTGCAAGAACAGAGAGACTGAGACGGAGTTTCTTTCCTCAGGCCATCAGGATTGTGAACTCCGACCTCACCAGGACCCCCACATAGACCCACACAACTGCCCCTCTTAGGCACACACACACACACACACACACACACACTTACTGTAAATATTGTACTGTAAATATTGTGTTGTTTTTTATTGTAAATAGTGTGTACTTGTTGCCCTTGCACATTCCTGCTGAGCATTGCCACTTTCATTTCACTGCACACCCTGTGTGTGTATGTGACAAATAAAACATCTTGAATCTTGAATCTTGAATTAATGAAGTGATTAGATGGGCCTGATGGGTCAGTGCTGCGTGGCCTCTTCCTCACACGTTTAGCGAGGAGCTAACGCTGCTAGCGACTGCTAATGGAAGAGAGTGATTAATATGGGCTGCATGTTTGCATCCAATAATCTCTGAAATCTGCCGCTAGTTCTTCATCCTTACTGAGCTGTAGAGGATGCACATGGAGACGCGTCCCTCCTCTGAGGCCTTCAGGCTCATTTTAATATCCACGTCACTATAGACGCAGAGCTTCTACAGGTTGGATGTTTCACCTGAAACCTTCTGTTAGTTTGTTTTCTTTGCTCTTTTTAGTGAGTGTTGTTCTACTGCTTGTAGTTTTCTTTAGAGCTCGGGGTCCTGGTGCAGCCTCTGGTGGCCGACCGGAGTAATGCAACTCAATCCACCTGCCAGACGACGAGTGCAGACAGAACTCATGTAGAACCTGTTGAGGCCACCAGACGTGTTCCTCTTCCTTCTTCTCAAGGCTTCTGTAATCAGAGGAACAGAAGATGTGGCTAGAAGCTCACAAAAGACCAGGAAAGAGAAACCTGCATGTCGTGACAGAAGAACGTCTTAAAGTCCGGCGTACATGTGATCCACGCCCAGCAGGACCAGGTCCATCTCACTGGTCCTGGTCTTCCTGAGGCTCCCTGAGGCCCTGGCTGTGGAGAGTCTTCCCCGCCATCTCCAGCATGGCCTGGAGCTCCGGGTTCGCATCCAGGACGCTCTTCTGGCCCCGCCCCTCCTCGCCCTGAAGCGCCGCGGACAGAAACACACACGTCTTCATTTTAGAAACGAACGGATGGAATGTAAATCAGTTTTAAAAAATGTTTGTGGCGCCTCAATATATATATATATAAATATATATATATAAATTAATACATTTATTTATATATATATATACTGTGTATATAAAAATATATTTATTTATAAATATATATAAATACATATTTATAAACATATATGTATATCTAAATATATCTGTGTATATACATTTATTTATTTATAAATATATATTTACTGTATATATAAATATTAGGGCTGTCAATCGATTACAAAAAATTAACTAATTAATCGCACATTTTGAAATTCATTAATCGCGATTAATGAATTAACGAGTAATCCCTTCAGACAGCGTGTATTTTAGACACTTGTTTAATTGTATTCTTTTTTAATGACCAAACTTCACACAGAGCTGTGTTTTCAAAGAGGCTCCTCCCTATAAAGTGCTAGCGAGGTATTTAATATCGTGGATGATAAATTGTTTCTTCAGTGAAACATCCAGATTAGTAAACAAAGCAGTGGCGGTGCGTCCATAGAGGGCGCTAGAGCGCCGCCCCTCTTAACATTTTGAGATGAAAAAAAAAAAGAAGAAGAAAATAAATAAATAATACATCCTGTCAAAAAACATAATATGCCAAATCATTTAAAGTAAATATACCGTGTTGACGCGCTAAATGTGTGTGGGAGACCGTCAGCCTGTCAACAACCACTTAAGTTAATGTGAAAAAAGATAATATATCGCCACTCATCATCACTGAGAGAAGCCCCTCCTCATTTTCGGGACACCGGCCAAACGTGTGTGTGTGGCAGCGAGCAAACATTTCACGGTCGTTTCGGCAAGGACGGCTTCTCATTGGCGGATGAAACGTGAATCTTGGGGCACAAAAATGTGTGCTCTGGCCAATGATATCGTTTTATTATTTCACGTGACTGGACTATTCGGCAGATCAGAGACGTATCGTTCCCTCAGCCAGAGAGCTCCATGGAGCTACGTGAGCAGGTAGCTAACGGAGCTGTTAGCTGGAGCTCAGTGAGTAATGCTGTTTAGTTTCCCCTGTCTGTTGTTCCAAAGGGACTGAAACTCTCTGGACTACAACGGGGGGAGGGGTCTAAAGAGCTGCAGACAAGTGGAAAGCACGAATCTTAACGCAGTTATCTAGCTAAGAGCATGGAGCTAACGCGCTAACAGCATGAAGCTAACCCTGTTTGCAGAGCAGAGCAGCAGAAGGAGACCGAACTGGCATCGAAACACAACGAAAAAGTTCTGAAAAACAGACACATTCCCTCCAGAATAATGGAGGCTGGTTACAGACATGATTGACTTTAACCAGAGAGTTATTGAGAAGTTTGCCCACTTTAAAGAGAGGAGCTACTTGTCTTTACAGTAGTGGGTCTACTCTGTCACCCAATGTAACATGTGATCTCTTTCTGACTCTATTCTGCTCTGAACCTCTTTCATGTGAGGGTGAAACTCTTTTATTCTGTAAACCTCTGAAACCCAACCCAATGTTCCTTAAAGTTGCTCTGAACCTCTCATGCTAAAGTCACAGTGTGTTGATAGTTGTTGTTGGACCGTGTTGAGCACGCTGTGTTCTTGAAATAAAGCTTTGTGTTCTACAATATTCTACTCAAAACCTCTTTTCTTCTCATTGTTGAGTGCTATTTAAACCGCGTCGCCCAACTGCACTCCCCCCCCCAAAAAATTCACCAGTCGCCACTGAAACAAAGGTGTATTAGAGACCCCATTGGTCCTGTCATCTTTACCACTGAACAGCAGCAGAACCAGTGGCCTTGGTAACTGACATATGTCACGTTAACCCTCTGGAGGCTGGGCTCATTTTCTCGATTTTACAAAAAAAATTAAATTCACCTTTTAAAGGCTTTTGCATGTGACACATCCCAGTGTTCCCCCCACCATTCTATCAGGGTGAGGCCCCGCCCCACTGTAATGTTCTCTCTAGCGCCAGATCACAGCAGAAGTAATGTACGGTTCTTTCCTTCAAGACGACTTTGTTCTTTATTAAACTAAACGTCTGTTGTTGGTCGTCTCTACAGCAGCATGTCATTCTGTCTCCACGTGTCGGTCACTCTTCTCTCTCCGTCTCGCGCGCCGCAGAGCTCCATGCCGGCGTGTCTGCGCGCGCATCGAGCGGAGCAGCAAAAAAAAGTCCCCTGACCATTACATTTTATTTATTTTTATAAATATGTATTATACATATTTTTTTTTACAAGTTTCTACATAATATTCATGTTGAGAAATAGAAAACAGAAAACAACTATTTCCAATATGGCTTCACGATAACGACATCATGTCATCGTGTCATGCTGGTGGTCCTCCGGGGCACGAGCCCTCTTTACCGGCCGGGCAGGTGGAGCTGGAGGCGGGGCTGGAGGCGGGGCTGGAGGCGGAGCTGCAGGCGCTGGTCAATCCTCTCTGGAGAACACATTCCTAGTCAGCAGCGCGAGCATGTCGAGGACACCGTGACGGACACGCAGCGTGTCGTGAAGTCACTTCCCGGGTCCAAGTGGACCTCTTCCGGCTGCGTGTTCCTCCTCGTGGCTCTGGAGCTCCTCTTCCTCCGCGCTGCTCGCCTAAATCCCTGCAGCTGCTTCCTGGTTGTGACGTCAGTCCTCGCCGTGTTCTCTGCTCTCTGACTGACAGGCTGCTAATGAGCCTCAGCTGTGAGGTGGGAGGTCCTTGTGATTTACTGAGTGTTCATTGGTTGTTGTTTTCTCTAAATGTTGACAGACAAACGGATTGACAAATCACGGTGAAGGGTTTGGTGTGACGAGTTCTTTCAGCCGCGTCACCCGACACGTCCTCGCCGCCATCTCTCTGTAGCCTCTCCATGTGCGTTCTTGTCCGTACGTCTCTGTACTTGTGTACTTCTCTGTTCTTGTGTACTTCTCTGTACTTGTGTACTTCTCTGTACTTGTGT
Source organism: Pseudoliparis swirei (assembly GCF_029220125.1). Lineage (NCBI taxonomy): Eukaryota > Metazoa > Chordata > Actinopteri > Perciformes > Liparidae > Pseudoliparis > Pseudoliparis swirei. The sequence continues at coordinate 28,867,894 of NC_079393.1, forward strand.
ACTTCTCTGTACTTGTGTACTTCTCTGTACTTTGTACTTCTCTGTACTTGTGTACTTCTCTGTACTTGTGTACTTCTCTGTTCTTGTGTACTTCTCTGTACTTGTGTACTTCTCTGTACTTGTGTACTTCTCTGTTCTTGTGTACTTCTCTGTACTTGTGTACTTCTCTGTTCTTGTGTACTTCTCTGTACTTGTGTACTTCTCTGTTCTTGTGTACTTCTCTGTACTTGTGTACTTCTCTGTACTTGTGTACTTCTCTGTTCTTGTGTACTTCTATGTACTTGTGTACTTCTCTGTACTTTTGTACTTCTCTGTAATTGTGTACTTATGTACTTCTTTGTACTTGTGTACTTGCGTTCTTCTCTTTACTTTTGTACTTGTGTACTTCTCTGTTCTTGTGTACTTCTCTGTACTTGCGTACTTCTCTGTTCTTGTGTACTTCTCTGTTCTTGTGTACTTCTCTGGACTTGTGTACTTCTCTGTACATGTGTACTTCTCTGTACTTGTGTACTTCTCTGGACTTGTGTACGTGTGTACTTTTCTGTACTTGTGTACTTCTCTGTTTTTATGTACTTTTCTGTACTTGTGTACTTCTCTGTACTTATCTTCTCGTGGACTCGTGAAACGTCATCAGTCGCGGTGGTTGAGGTTCTGCTCCTTAGTGAGCTCCACAGCGCCATGCGGTCAGCGCGCTGTGTGGCAGCCTGATCTCATATATATATATATATATATATATATATATATTGGAGGAACTAACGAGCACAAAGAGTTTTTTATTTATTCACAGATAACGTTAAATCAGTTCGACTATGGGTTAAGATTCATAACATAATATTTTAAATAAACTTTAACGTTGAACTAAAGTGGTATCTTTTTAATTTTGACCAAATTGTTTGCAATTACATGTGTAATATAACTATATATATATACATAAAAATATATACGGTCGGATAAAAGGCTTTCTAGGTGACAAGACACTAATTGGTACAGGCAGTTCAAAAGTGTCTCTACTTTCCCGCTAACTATCATTCAAATCGTTTACAAGAATCTTCCTGTGAGTTTATAGTTACATAGAAACTTATTTCTTGAGAATTATACAAAACAATGGGATCTGTATGAGAAAGTGTAACAAAGTTTCCGTAACACAAAGTGAACTTGCAAAAGTCTCTTTATGTAGATTTTAAAACATTACAGGGAAAATTCATTTTTAATACAGAAGTATTTGTACAGAGTTTTTAGTTTCCTCCATCAAAGACACTCAGTATGTTGTCATTGTTTTTAATAAAGATTCATCAAATGATTGGAAAACACTTTGCCTTCCATCTCATTTACAAACAAATAACATGGGAAACAATTAAATACATTTTACTTTTTTTTTTAAATTAACACATTAGAAAGAGAACAACTTACATGTTGAATTTGTCATGACTGGAGGAAACACATTCTATCCTGTGTGGACTCTAATGTGTCTCTTCAGACTTCCCTGTTCTGTAAATCTTTTCCCACACTCGTCACAACTGAATGGTTTCTCTCCTGTGTGGACCCTCATGTGTTTCTTCAGATGTCCCTGTACTGTAAATCTTTTCCCACACTCATCACAACTGAATGGTTTCTCTCCTGTGTGGACTCTCATGTGTGTCTTCAGACTTCCCTGTTCTGTAAATCTTTTCCCACACTCGTCACAACTGAATGGTTTCTCTCCTGTGTGGACCCTCATGTGTGTCTTCAGATGTCCCTGCACTGTAAATCTTTTCCCACACTCATCACAACTGAATGGTTTCTCTCCTGTGTGGACTCTCATGTGTGTCTTCAGACCTCCATGTACTGTAAATCTTTTCCCACACTCATCACAACTGAATGGTTTCTCTCCTGTGTGGACTCTCATGTGTCTCTTCAGACCTCCCTGTACTGTAAATCTTGTCCCACACTCATCACAACTGAATGGTTTCTCTCCTGTGTGGACTCTCATGTGTGTCTTCAGACCTCCATGTACTGTAAATCTTTTCCCACACTCGTCACAACTGAATGGTTTCTCTCCTGTGTGGACCCTCATGTGTGTCTTCAGACGTCCCTGTTCTGTAAATCTTTTCCCACACTCGTCACAAATGAATGGTTTCTCTCCTGTGTGGACCCTCATGTGTTTCTTCAGACCTCCCTGTACTGTAAATCTTTTCCCACACTCATCACAACTGAATGGTTTCTCTCCTGTGTGGACTCTCATGTGTCTCTTCAGACCTCCCTGTACTGTAAATCTGTTCCCACACTCATCACAACTGTATGGTTTCTCTCCTGTGTGGACTCTAATGTGTGTCGTCAGACTTCCCTGTTCTGTAAATCGTTTCCCACACTCATCACAACTGAATGGTTTCTCTCCTGTGTGGACTCTCATGTGTGTCTTCAGACTTCCCTGTTCTGTAAATCTGTTCCCACACTCGTCACAACTGAATGGTTTCTCTCCTGTGTGGACCCTCATGTGTTTCTTCAGCTGTCCCCGACCTGTAAATCTTTTCCCACACACATCACAACTGGGTGGTTTCTTTCTCATGAGCACTTTTGAAAGTGACTCATTGGATTTGTTGCCAGTGTTACATCCCACATAACTTACAAGAGCTTCCTTATATTTCGGGGCATGTGCAGCAGACTCAGGTGCCCTGGGCTCCTTCCAGACATTGTCCCCATCTACACTTTCAGATCCAGACTCTGACAAAGCTTCTTGCCACTCACCACAACTGGCTTCAGTCTCAGAAGAGTCTGAAGCCTCTTCATCATCAGCATTTGGAAGTGAATGACGATGTGGATTTAGGTTGCTGTCTGGTCCTGGTCCCCCACAGTCCTCTCCATCAGTTTCTGTTTGTATCGATGCAGCTGAGCTGCTGGCTAGAGGCTCCGCCTCTCTGTCGTCCTCCGTCTGGCTTTGATGAAGCTGTGAGGTCTGAGGTTCATCATCTTCACTCGTGAAAGTAACAGCAGTGAATGAGAACTTGGCGATATCGGCCTCCTGCAGCACAATGAGCTGATCTCCCTCTAGACGGGTCCAGAGATCCTGCAGGTCTTTTATGTGGAGGGGCTCCGGCTCCTCTCTTATGGGGAGGGGCTCCGGCTCCTCTTTTATGTGGAGGGGCTCCGGCTCCTCTTTTATGTGGAGGGGCTCCGGCTCCTCTCTTATGGGGAGGGGCTCCGGCTCCTCTTTTATGGGGAGGGGCTCCGGCTCCTCTTTTATGTGGAGGGGCTCCGGCTCCTCTTTTATGTGGAGGGGCTCCGGCTCCTCTTTTATGGGGAGGGGCTCTGGGTCCTCCTGGTCCTGGTCCTCAGGGGGGACATCTGCTTTAATCCCTACCAGCTGCTGGACATCTGCAGGGAGCACATTATGAACAACGGTGACTGATATCAACTTTCATTACTGGAGACGTTCAAGGAGTCTGACTAAATGTGTATTTGTTGCTCTTCATGTACAAACACATAAATACAAAACAATAACAATGACATTAGTAAACACCAGGACAGAAGGAACGTTGCCAGTATTGAGATGGAAGAGAAAGGAACCCGATGAGGAATTGAACAGACAATCTGGGACAGCCCTTTGCAGTGTGGTGGCCATCGATCAATGAGCCATGCTGTATATATATATATTAGTGCTGTGAAAAATAACGCGTTAACTCAGTTAATTCAATTACAGGTTTAACTAGTTTTTGTTTTTTTGCGCATTTAAAGCATGCGCAGAATGAGCTTCCAATCCGTCTGTTGTTGGTCGTCTCTCCAGCAGCGTGTCATTCTGTCTCTAGTGTCGCGTGAACACGACTCCGATCTCCGTCTCGCGCGCCGCAGAGCTCGGATGCCGGCGAGTGCGCGCACATCGGGACGGAGAAAAAGTCACTTGCAAAATGAGCTTCCAATCCACCACTTCAATCTGAACTCTGTCCGCTCTCATGCAGACGGTCTGTTCATCGGTAATGATCCTTCCGCAGGTTCACCTACGGAAACCTTGTTACGACTTTTACTTCCTGTAGATCAGGGTCTCAACACGTCGATCGCGACCTGCCAGTCGATCGCGGCGTAGTGTCGGTAGATCGCATGACATTAAAGAGATTGGCCCGCCCCCTGACATGTTCTCTAGAGCACGTCTTTGTTCTTTATTAAACTAAACGTCTGTTGTTGATCGTATCTCCACAGCAGCATGTCATCTCTGTCTCTTTGCGTTGCGTTAACACTTATCGATCTCCGTCTGGCGCGCCACAGAGCTCCGTCTTGCGCATCGGGACCGAGCAAAAGAAAAGTCACTTGTCAATCTGTCCACCTGTCCGGGCGGTGAGGTTTCAGCTTTGCAGCGGTGTCCCCGTCCCTTTCATCACGGCCCAGTTCATGAAGAAAACCCACACAGTCAGTTTGCCTCAGCAGCTGCTAGAGGAAGACTAGAGGCCTTTAGATTGTATCATGGTGGAGTTAATGGTTGACAAACAAGAGAAACATGTTCTGTTTAACCCTCCTGTTACCTTTACATTTACTAACATATTTTACCCTCGGGGTCAATTTGACCCCAACAATTAAAACCTCAGAAAATTATTAGAATTAATATTGCTTCCCAAGTTTAAGTGTGAGGTACTTTATGTTTGTTTGTTGACGACCTAAATAGCCCTTTAAATAAATAAAAAAGTTGATATTTCTTATATGTTTGACAGTGAAAAACAGCCTGGGGTCAAATTGACCCCAAAGAACACCGACATTAAACATTGAATGGGGTCAAATTGACCCGAAAGGTAACAGGAGGGTTAAACATTCTGTTTAGGATGAAGATGTATTAATGTTCCATATGGAAGAAAACTGCTAAATAACTGCTGAGTTGCAGCACCATTGTATAGAAGAATGTATAAATGTATATATCCGTCTTGTCATAAATCTCTATGTTCTCACAAAATATACCGAGAATATCGGTAATATGTGATTAATCATGATTAATCCACAGAAACCTGTGATTAACCCGATTAAAAATTGTAATCGTTTCACAGCCCTAATATATATATATATACACATACGTACATACATACATATATATGTATACATACATATACATACATATCAGTGGCGGCTGGTGAATTTTTTTTGGGGGGCGGTTGGGGGGAAAAATTTGATCGACGAGGATCAAACGGGATTTGTGAACGGGCGACAGACGCACGATAACATTAGGAGGACACTGCACATTATAGATCAGGCAAACAAACAGAAAAGAGACATGATACTGGTTAGTGTAGAGGCTGAAAAGGCGTTTGACAGGGTAAATTGGACTTTCCTTTTCACAGTGCTAGAGCAATTCGGATTCAATGATAAATCAATACAGATTATTCGGACCCTATATCAACGACCTACAGCTAGAATCAAAATAAACGGGAGCCTATCTAACAAGTTCGATCTACAGAGATCAACCAGACAGGGATGCTGTTTGTCACCAACCCTGTTCGCATACTTTATTGAACCATTGGCCCAAGCCATACGCGAAAATAGATGAATCCAAGGAGTGACAGTGTGCGGGGTAGAACATAAGGTCGGCCTCTTCGCAGATGACGTCATTGCATACCTTGAACGGCCTGGTGAGTCGTTGCCAGAATTGCTAGATCTCTTGAACACATAAGGAAAACTATCAGGATACAAGATAAATATCACTAAAACCCAAGTACTCACCATCAATTATACACCACCCAAGGAGATCAGAGAAAAATTCAATTTAAATTGGAATCTAAAGAAAATTAATTACATTGCAAGGTGAAAGTGACTAGAAACATATATGAGACTATATAAAGACAAATTATGATAAAATTAATCCAAGAACACTAAAAGATCTACAGATGGACCACCTAACATTGGATTTGAGCTCAAGGATAAATTAACAGAATGAATGTATACCCAGACTTTTATATTTATTTTCCAAGCATGCAATAGAAGATACCTCAAACACAATTCATAACATAGGACAGGATGTTATCCAGATTTATATATGAGAGGCCAAGAGTGAGGTTCAAAACTCTCCAGCTGAAGGAGAAGAGGCCTGAGTCTGCCGAACCTGAAGAATGCCATAGCGGCCAGCTGAGATCGACACTGTTGGTCTAAACTGGACTCTGAAGCAAAATGGAAAAATCATTTGGGATGTCCGTTACAGGTATTATAGAGGAATAGAAACATTTAGAAGGTTAAATCAAATGATTAAGTCTAACATTTACCTTGGAATTATGGTTCAAATTACTTAGACATAATAAAAGCGGAGAGAATATAAAAATATTAAAATAGGTGGCTTTTGATAACAGTTTGAAATCAGCTGGGCACAAATGGGAGACTCGGACGGTGGGCGGATAAGGGCATGACAGCATGGTGCAGCTGGTGAATAGGGAAGATAATGAGCTTTCAAGACTTGGCTTGACATACGGCCTGGATTGGCGATTTACAAATATCTACAGATCACAGGTTTGGCCATAGGAAACGGATTGGACAGGAGGCTCTATAGAAATGAACATGGTAGTACAAGTAATGATCAATCCTTATAAAGGGAGGCGGGTGGAACTATAACCCATTATATAGGCAGTGATAGCTGTAAAGCACAGCAAGACATATAAAGAAAATGGGAAAGGAATTTGGCATGGAAATACCTATGAAGACAGAAGTAGGATAAGATGGAAAAACATAAGGCAACAACCTTATTCGCGAGCAGAGTTTTCTTGGAAAAAATCTGATCCGATTTCTTTATCACTGAAATATCAAATAACTATTCTGAAACAAAGTCATGTTGGGAGAACTGTGGGTCTCTGATGCTAACCATGCACATATATTATGGAATTGTCACAAGGAAATAACAGAGTTTTTGGGAAATGGTCATAGGATAACACAAGAGATTCTGGGATACAGATTTCCTGTTATGAGCTGATGTATCTGTATATTTACTCAAGAGAATATTTAGCACATGATGGGGATTCGTATCTATTCAACATACTCATGGTTGCAGGTAAAGGTAATTACAAAGAAATGGGGGACACAGGGACTTACCCACTCAGACCCATGGGGTGGACACAGTGGAAATGCATATGATGGAAAGACTGGCACACAGGCGGCGGCTGACAGGATCACAGATGGACGGTAAATGGAGGAGTATAGACCCGATGGCAGTTGACACAGAATTGACATGACAGCAGGTTTCTCTGTTCTTTTTGCCCCCTTTTTTATTTTAATTTTATTTTTTAATTCTGGTTTGTCGAGGTTGTTGATGACTTGTTGTATTTGTGTTCTTATTGTTGAATAAAGAAAATTGTAAAAGTGATCAGAAGAATCTTAAAATCAATTCTCAGAGGGCAGGCAGCGGTGGAGGCAGTATTTGTGATCTAGACGGATTAGACCTTGAGAACAATAAACAGATGCAGTGAAATCAGACTAAAATAATAGAGGTAGTTGAACACGTGATGCGTGATAAGTGGCTAGAAACTGAAGCCAACAGGCCTGTGTCTCTTGAACCCTCATGTCCTGTCAAACTGTGTACATGCCTCATCCGTCTGGAGCAGTTGACGAGATCGAAACGCCAATGAGACGCGTCCCTCCTCACAGGGCCTTCAGGCTCATTTTAATATCCGTCACTATAGGCTTAGAGCTTCTACAGGTTGGATCTTTACCTGGAAACCTTCTGATTTGTTTTCTTTGCTCTTTTTTAGTAGGTGTTGTTCTACTGCTTGCGGACTTTCTTTGGCTGGGGTCCTGGTACGCCTCTGGTGGCCAGCGAATGTGCAACTCCAATCCCACCTGCCAGACTACGGTGCAGACAGAACTCCATGTGGGGCCTGTTGGGAGGCCACCAAGGCGTGTTCCTCACCTTCTTCTCAAGGCTTCTGTAATCAGAGGAACAGAAGATGGCTAGAAGCTCACAAAAGACCAGGAAAGAAACCTGCATGTCGTGACAGAAGGAAAATCTGAAGTCAAGGCGTGCATGATCCCGTGACAGGACCAGGTCATCTCACTGGTCCTGAATGTACCAGAAGAACTCCCTGAGGCCCTGGCACATACAGAGTCTTCCCATAGCCAGCAGGCCTGGAGCTCCCAGATTCGCATCCAGGGCGCTCTTCTGGCCCGCCCTCCTCGCCCTGAGCGCCCGCGGACAGAAACACACGTCTTCATTTTAGAAGCAGAGCGGATGGAGATATAAATCAAGGTATATATAGATATATATATATATATATATAAATGTAGATAAATGGCATGAACTAAAACAGAAAATAACATATATATATACTATAAAATATACTCAAATATATATTTATAAAGATATATATAAATATAAATATGTTTATTTATAAATACATATAAATATACATATATATAATTAAAATTAATATAAATATATTTATATCTAAATATATATGTATATCTAAATATATATGTATATCTAATATATATATATACAAATATATATACATTACATATCTATAATATAGTCAGAATATATAAATAAATGATCCTGATGCTACTAAGACCGTGCCCTCCTCTGGTTGAGTCTCAAACGCTGAACCTCCACGAGGTCCAGGGTGAAGTCCTCCTCCAGAGAGCTGGGGGCTGCCGTAGGTGAAACACGTGGAGTACGCTGTGACCAAGCCCAAAGTCACCGTCCAGCCACATGAGCCGAAGTATCCGTGCTGCCGCCACATGCCTGGTGGAGACAACCAGGACGGAGGTCAGTTCTCTACAGCTCATCCTCGGGCTCTCTCTGTGTCACCAGGAGCCTCTCCTTTTTACTCTCCAAAGTGGTTTCCGTTTTGGGGTTGTTGTTCCGATCGATCTGAGATCGAAGGTGGGGATGTCTACGTGTGTGCCGGACTGTAAAAGCCCTCTGAGGAGGTTGCTGATGTTGGGCTGCCTGAATAAGTCTTTTTTTGTTCTATAAAAGTGGGGTCAGCTACAAGTTCAACACAATATTTGGTGAAATCATTCTGATGCCCAAAGAGCATTAATGAACACAACAGTAATACTGGACTGCGACATCACAGGCGTCACTTAAATGCATTAAGTCGACGCTGAGGGCAAGATGAAAACACAAATAATGGGCGTCAAACTGAATGTCTTCTGCTGTCCCACCACTGGGGCGATCAGCATCACAGTGCAGCCATGGTGAAGCCAGCTGCATGACGTCGCGTCACGCACTAAGATGGAGGTGAGGGGCCGCGCTCTGGGTCAGGAGCTGCTACAGTCATGAGCTGGCGGGGTCCGCATGAAGATTATTGATCCATGAGATCATTGATCCATGAAGGTTATTGATCCATGAAGGTTATTGATCCATAAAGAGATCATTGATTACATGAAGGTTATTGATCCATGAGATTGTTGATCCATAAAGGTTCATTGATCCGCAGAGGTTGATGATCCATGAAGATGATTGATCCATAGGGTGTCCGACCATAAAGATTGACGGTCCATGAGATTATTGTCCATGGGGAATTGTTGATCTAGCAGAAGATCATTGATCATGAGATTAATGATCCATGAAGATTCGTTGATCCAGAAGGTTCATTGATCCATGAAAGATGATTGATCCATGAAGTTGTTGATCCATGATTATTGATCCATGAAGGTATTGATCCATGAAGGTTGATGATCCATGAAGATGGTTGATCCATAAGGACGACGTGCCATGAAGATTGTTAGTCCATGGTGTTGATCCCATAAGGTTCATTGATCCATGAAGGTTATTGATCCATGAAGATGATTGATCAGAATTATTGATCCATAAGATTGTTGATCCATAAAGTTCATTGATCCATGAAGATTATTGATGCATGAAGATCGGTGATCCATGAAGGGTTCATTGATCCATGAGATTCATTTATCATGAAGGTTATTGATCATGAGATTCATTGATCCATGAAGGTTCATTGATCATGAAGGTTCATTGATCCTGACTGAGAGGTTAGTTGATCCATGAGATTATTGATCCATGAGATTATTGATCCATGAAGATCATTGATCCTGAAGATCATTGATCCATGAAGGTTATTGATCCATGAGATTAGTTGATCCATGAAGATTCCTTTGATCCACTTCGAAGGTTCATTAATTCCCTGAAGGTTCGTGATCCATAGAAGATTATTGATCCATGGAATTCATTGATCAAGTTCGATGATCCATAATTATTGATCGCGAGTTCAATGATCATGGTGTGATCCATGAGATTGATGATCCATAAGTTCATTGATCACTTGAAGGGTTCATTGATCATAATTCATTGATCAGAAGGTTCATTGAATCATGAAAGGTTCATTGATCCATGAGTTCATTGATCCCTGAAGGTTCATTGAGTATGAAGGTTCGTTGATCCATGAAGGTTCATTGATCCCTGAGGTTCATTGATCCTGAAGGTTCATTGGTCCCTGAAGGTTCAGTGGAATGAAAGTTTCATTGATCCATGAAGATTCGTGATCCATGAAGATTATTGATCCATGAAGATTCATTGGTCCATGAGAGGATTCGTTCATCATGAGATTATTGACCACTTGAGGATTCATTGATCCGCCAGAGATTATTGATCCATGAAGTTTAATGATCCATGAAGGTTATTGATCCATGAAGATGAGTTGAAGTCATAAGGTTCATTGATCCACTTGTGAAGATTATTGATCCGTGATTGTTGATGCATGGTTCATTTGATCCATGAAGGTTATTGAATCCCATGAGATGATTGATCCATGAAAGTTATTGATCCATGGTTCATTGATCCATGAATTATTGATCCGCAAAGGTTCATTGATCTATGAAGATTATTGATCCATGAGATCGGTGATCCGTAGAGGGTGGTCATGAAGGTTCATTGATCCATGAAATTCATTGATATGAAGGTCCATTTATCCATGAAGGTTGTTGATCCATGAAGATGATTGATCCATGAAGATTCATGATCCATGAAGGTTCATTTACATTTATCCATGAAGGTTCATTGATCCTGAAGGTTGAATTGATCATAGAATTATTGATCCATGAAGATTATTGATCCATGAAGATGTTGATCCATGAAGGTTGTGTTGATCCATGAAGATTATTGATCCGCGAAGATCATTGATCCATGAAGGTTATTAATCCATGAAGATTGATGATCCATGAAGATTCGAAGTCCATGAAGGGTTCATTGATCCATAGAGATTATTGATCCATGAAGATCATTGATCCATGAAGGTTATTGATCCATGAAGTTATTGATCCATAAGGTTCATTGATCCATGAGAGTTATTGATCCGCAGAGATGATTGATCCATGAGATTATTGAGTCCATAAAAATTTATTGATCCAGAAGATTATTGATCCATGAAATTATTGATCCATGAGATATTTGATCCATAAAGATTAACTGATCATGAGATTCGACCTTGATCCATGAAAGGTTCATTGATCCATGAAAATTGATCATGAAGATTCATTGATCCATGAGATTGTGATCCGTAGAGGTTATTGATCCATGAAGGTTGTTGATCCATGAAGATGGTTGATCCATAGGGATTAGGTGATCCATGAAGAGATTGTTGATCCATGAAGAGATTGTTGATCCATAAAGTTGACGATCAGGAATGATGATCCATGAGATGATTGATCCATGAAGATTATTGATCATAAAGATTGATCCATAAGGTTCATTTGATCCATGAAGATTATTGATGCTGAAGATCGACTGATCCATGAGGTTCATTGATCCATGAAGATTCATTTATCCATGGGGGTTATTGATCAGGATTCATTGATCCATGAGGTTTCGATGATCCATGAAGGTTCATTGATCCCTGACTGAGGTTAATTGATCCATGAAGATTGTGATCCGCGAAAGTTATTGATCGTGAGATCATTGATCCTAAGAATCGATGATCCATAGAAGGTTATTGATCCATGAAGATGATTGATCATGAAGATTCATTTGATCCATGAAGGTTCATTGATCCTGAAGTTCGTGATCCATGGGAATTATTGATCATGGAGATTCATTGATCCACAGAAGGTTCATTGATCCATGAAAGATATTGATGCATGAAGGTTCATTGATCCATGAGATTATTGATCCATGGAGATTAAGTCATGAAGGGTTCATTGATCCATGAGTTCGATGATCCAGAAGATTCATTTGTCCAACTGAAGGTTCATTGATCCATGAAGGTTCATTGATCCATGAAGGTTCATTGATCCCTGAAGGTTCATTGATCCATGAAGGTTCATTGATCCATGTGAAGGTTCATTGATCCCTGAAAGGTTCATTGATCATGGAGAGGTTCATTGATCCTGAAATTCATTGATCTGAAGGTTCATTTGATCCATGAAGGTTATTTGGTCATGAAGATTCAGTGATCCGTAGAATATTGATCCATGAGATTGAATTGATCCATGAAGGTTCATTCATCCGTAAAGATTATTGATCCATGAAGAGATTCATTGATCCATAGAATTATTGATCATGGAAGGTTATTGATCCATGAGGTTATTGATCCATGAGAGAGATGATTGATCCATAAGGTTCATTGATCCGCGAAGATTATTGATCACATAGTTATTGATCCATAAAGGTTCATTGATCCATGAAGATTTATTGATCCATGAAGATGATTGATCATGAAGATTATTGATCCATGAAGGTTCATTGATCCGCAGAATTATTAGTCCATAAGGTTCATTGATCTATGAAGATTGTGATCCGCAAGATCGTCTGATCACATGAAGATTCATTGATCCAGAAGGTTCATTGATCCATGATTCATTGATCACATGAAGGTCCATTTATCCATAGAGGTTGATGATCCATGAAGATGATTGATCCATGAAGATTCATTGATCCATGAAAGGATTCATTTATCCATAGAGTTCATTGATCCCTGAGGTTAATTGATCCATGAGATTATTGATCCATGAAGATTGTTGATCCGTAGAGATCATTGATCCATGAAGGTGTTGATCCGCCAAGTTGTTGATCCGCATGATCATTGATCCATGAAAGTTTATTGATCCATGAAGATTATTGGTCATGAAGATTCGATGATTATGAGTTCGTGATCCGCAAGATATTGATCCATGAAGATTCATTGATCCATGAAGGTTCATTGATCCATGAGAAATTTTTGATCCATGAGAGATTCATTGTTGATCCGCGAAGAGTTCATTGACCATGAAGGTTCATTGATCCATCGAGTTCATTGATCCATGATTAATGATCAATGAAATTCATTGATCCGCGAAGGTTCGCCGATCATGAAGGTTGTGATCCCTGAAGGTTCATTACGACCATGAAGGTTCATTGATCCCTGAAGGTTCATTGATCCCTGAAGGTTCATTGATCCATGAGAGATTCGATGATCCTGGAAGGTTATTGATTAGCTCTCTAGCCTCACCAGTCGTTGGGCATGCGTCTGCTGGTGCTCAGTTTCGGAATTTACATGAAGAGTGCTCATTTGTATACCTGTTGCCTTATATCAAACCCTCAGACTGGGAGACGGAGAACAGGAAGCACTGGTCACCTGCACACACACACACACCACACTGAAGCTGACATTATGATTATGTATCAGGCGTGTTAGATGGACCTGTGCTTGTTTATATTTGTTCTAGTCTTCAACCCAATCAGATAAACTTTAACACTACATGACTACACCACTTCATTCACACACTCATGCCTACTGAAGCTCATGAGGGTGAAAAAGGGTGATAACAGAGTTTAAAATGTTCTTTACTGTCACCACACATCGTTGTTTTGGAAAGCCTCTAAAGCTTTTGAACACAACTACAGATGCTGACCACAAATCTAAATAATGATAATAAACGGTTTCAGACGGGTCCTCTACCGACTCATTTCCTATAATGATAAATGACAACAAATATACATTGTATTCTAATATAATAGTTAGAGTCATTCCTTGAACCAACTTCCTTTTTGCCTAGACAGTCCTCCATGGTTTTCCTAGATCTGTTCTGTCTCTACCTGTTTGTCAGATACTCATATTTATAACTTCATATGTATTCATACCTGGCATAAATAATCATGATACCCGATGCGATTCAATACAATGCCATGAAACAATGTGGTACCATAAATAAGGACTGTTATATTTATCTATAATAGTCATAAATAAAACATCTATATGGTTCACTTTTTGCTTTTCAACGCTTAACAAATGACAGTAATATTAAGTATTAATACAGCCAGATATGGATACAAAACATGGATTCCATCATAACGTCTGATTATATACACGGTGAGGCCCGTTGGTCTCTGACCAGATGATACACAGTTCATCAGGATGAGCAGCTATAGTTACACAACACACGAACAGAAACATTCCTTCCAGCATCTTTGTTTTAATGATCGTCTCTATAGTTGGCCACTTGTACTCTTAAGCTTTATTTTGCAGACGCTCGACAGAACCCGGCGTGCGCTCTGGTGCCTATTATTGCATTGTGATACAAAATGTGCCGTCATCGTTTTAACATTACAGGCGCTTTTGTTAGCATCGCTACCATTGGCGTGACAGCAGTAGATGTGGCGGGGTGACATTCAGCTAACTGAACCCCAAGCACAATAGGCAATCTGAGCAGCTGATTGGCAGTTGAGACCGTCATCAAAGATGTTTTATTAGAAAACACACTTTCAGCGTCTCCTGCAATCTCACTGGCAGCGGGCCGTTGACCCCAATATATATATTGTTTTATGTCTATGTCTGACATGTTTTATTGTTTATGTTAAAACGCAGCCAAGCAAATAAAGAAAAAGCTGAAATCATCCGTGTTGTCTGACTCGGGTGTTAGAGGACTTCTAGTACAACTCCTATACTTGACCAGTGTGTGGCTGCGGGGTCAGAGGTCAAGGGTCGAGGTCAAGCTCCTGGAGCAGTCGTCGTTATCGGGGTCAAAGATCAAGGTCCCTGGTGAGAGGCGGTGCGTTCATGGACATCTGGTCAGATGGGTACCTGCGCTGAGGAACATGAGCGTGGGGATGTCCAGCAGACTCCTCCGTCCCTCAGGCTCCTCCCATGGGGGGCAGCAGGGGGCCGGCCGTGATCAGGGCCACGTCCAGGCCTCGGCACCATCTCGGGGTAAACACACGGGGACACCCGGAGATCAAACCTCACAGGGAACGCCGTAGCTCCCTTCGTCTGAGGCGAGGAGGGAGGGAGGGAGGGAGAGGAGAGGAGGAGCGGAGGGAAGGGAAGAGGAGAGGAGGGTGAGAGAAGAGGAGGGAGGAGGAGACAGCAGCAGGAGATGAGAGGAGGAATAGACAACAGGAGGGTGGAGAGGAGGGCGGAAGGAAGGAAGAGGAGAGGAGGAGGCGGAGGAGGAATGGAGAGAGGAGGAGAGGAGGAGGCAGGAGACACCAGGAGGAGAGGAGGCATTAGGAGACACCAGGAGGTGAGGAGACATTAGGAGACACCAGGAGGAGGGAGATCCAGGACACAGGAAACATCGTAGGTCATCTGAGGAGAGAGGAGGGAGGAGGAGAGGAGAGGAGGGAGAGAGGAGGAGGAGAGGAGGAGAGGAGAAGGAGAGAGAGGAGGAGGAGGAGAGGAGGAGGAGAGGAGAGGAGGAGACACCAGGAGGAGGAGGAGGAGACACCGGAGGAGAGGAGAGGAGGAGGAGGAGGAGAGGAGGGAGGAGGAGGAGAGAGAGGAGAGGAGGCATTAGGAGACACCAGAGGAGAGAGGAGACATTAGGAGACACAGGAGGAGAGAGGAGAATTAGGAGACACCAGGAGGAGGAGGAGGAGGAGACGGAAGGAGGAGAGGAGAGGAGGCATTAGGAGACACCAGGAGGAGAGGAGGGAGAGGGAGGAGAGGAGACAGCAGGAGACGAAGGAGGAGAGGAGGCATTAGGAGACACCAGGAGGAGGAGGCATGGAGACACCAGGAGGAGGACGGAAGGAGGAAGAGGAGGAGGGAGAGGAGAGGAGGAGACACCAGGAGGAGAGGGAGAGGAGGAGGAGAGAGAGGAGGAGGAGGAGGCATTAGGAGACAGGAGGAGAGGAGGCATTAGGAGACACCAGGAGGAGAGGAGGCATTAGGAGACACCAGGAGGAGAGGAGGCATTAGGAGACACCAGGAGGAGAGGAGAGGAGGCATTAGGAGACACCAGGAGGAGAGGAGAGGAGGCATTAGGAGACACCAGGAGGAGAGGAGACATTAGGAGACACCAGGAGGAGAGGAGAGGAGGCATTAGGAGACACCAGGAGGAGAGGAGAGGAGGCATTAGGAGACACCAGGAGGAGAGGAGGCATTAGGAGACACCAGGAGGAGAGAGAGACATTGGGGCAGGAGGAAGAGGAGGCATTAAGGAGACTGGGAGGAGGGAGGCATTGGGGTTTCCAGGAGGGAGGAGGCATTCAGGCACAGGAGGAGAGGAGCGTGGGAGACTGGGAGGAGAGGGGCGTTAGGAGACACCTGTGGAGTGCCTGAGGCTTTGCTCAGGTATCTGCTGAGGCAACGGTTGGCCAGGCAGCCATCATCTCTGGCTGCAAACCTGCCAGAGCGCCCCTGTGAATAGGAGCTTCTGGCAGAAATCAGGTCCTGGAGGAACTAAGGAGGCCGGCGTGAGGGCTGTCATGTTGTCCTTTCTTGGACCCCATGAAGATGGCCCCAGCAGGGTTGATGTGGGCCCAGACCCTGCTCCTCAGCCAGCTGCTCACTGGGCGGCCTCGCCTCCCAGACCCATGGCCATATTGAGGCCGGCTCTCCGGTGCCTCAGGGAGTCAGGAAGATGACCAGCTGCTCTCAGTGACTCGGGCGCCGCTTTCCCAGGAGCTGCCGGTCCGGAGTCGATCTGGGCAGCAGCGGTGGAACCCTCCTCCTCCCTGGAGTCGAGGCCAGGCCTTATGAGGCCTTGGACCCGACCACAGGAGCCGGTTGTCACAGTAGCTTCTCTGAGCGGACATACTGGCGGTGAGGTTGTGCGGTCCTCACCTGCAGCATCTCAAGGAGTTAGGAACATCCCCGGGGGGTCTAGAGGGCCCCGAAACCAATGGCTGAAGACCTCGACCACAGGCCGCTCCTCGGGCCAGGCGTTGCAGCAGCTACCACCATCAGCTCTCCGTGTTACTTGTGGTGCACTGCAAACACAGTTGGAACCTGGCCAGGTGCCTTCTTTTTAGAATCAGGCCGAAGGTGATCCCATGCAATACCGATTGCAGGTGGTCAGCGCATCATATTTAGACATGTCATCTTACTGGCAAGGAGACCACATGTTCGGGAATTAAAAACAGTGGTGTATGAATCAGTTTGAGTATGAAGTGTTCAGTTTTATTGTGTAAGAATCTAACTTTAACAGAGCGACATCTGTACAAAGAACCTCCTGACCTTTGACCTCACATCGGATCTGGGAACTCTCTTCAGATTGTAGAATTTAAGACTCCCAACCTGAGTAATCTCCTCTGACCCCTGTGTGTATAATAGGCGGTGATGATGTATCTCCCGCCAGAACCAACATGGCTCAACAACTGCTTGTCTGAGCGGCCTCTTTCATCACGTCCTCTGCCAGCAGGACCACGGGAGACGTTCAGGGAGGCGATCAGCGTGGGAGAATGAGAACGTGTTGGTTCTCAGGCGTTGCTCTGACGTGAATTGCGATCAAATGGCGTCAGACATTACATACACGTCTGATTAAAGTCTCTTTCACCGACATCGTCTCCCTGATTACATTAAACACTTTGAATGACCGCTTCACTTGAAACAACAAGCTAACGCTAACTAGCTAGCACTCGCTTTTCTTCATTTCCACAACACACGTTGTCGCAGTAGCCCACTCCTCCCACAGGGACATGGCGGGAGGCAGACACTCCGGTACTCAATGGCGGCGTGGTCTCAAACTAGCAACACTCCAGCGGGGCGCTGGGCGTGTCGCGAACCTGTTAATACTGGCGGCTATCGGTAAACTTCCGGTATACGCGAGGCTCTTGATTTGACACATCGCGGTGACTGGCGCTCTACGATGCGAGAGGTTACGACTGGCGCTATATGTAAAAGGACACATCGATGTGTATGGAATCATCTTCCTGTTTACCAAGCGATTTCTCGGTAAAGAATCCACTGAAGTACAGACATGTTCTTTTTGGGAGTCTGGTCTTGTGAGTCTGGTCTTGGGAGTCTGGTCTTGTGAGTCTGGTCTTACAGCAGGTCTGGTCTTGGGAGTCTGGTCTCATAGTCACAGATGGTCTTGTGGGTCTGGTCGGGGTCTGGTCTTGTGAGTCCTGGTCTTGGGAGTCTGGTCTTAGGAATCTGGTCTTGGGTTGAGTCTTGGGTCTGGTGCCTTGAGTCTGGTGTGAGTCTGGTCTTGTGGGTCTGGTCTTGTGGAGTCTGGTCTTGTGAGTCTGGTCTTGTGAGTCTGGTCTTGGGGTCTGGTCTTGGGGATGGTCTTAGGAGTCTGATCTTGTGGAGTCTAGTCTTGGGAGTATAGTCTTGGGAGTTTGGTCTTGGGAGTCTCTGGTCACGGGAGTCTAGTCTTGGAATCTGTCTTATGGGTCTGGTCTTGTGGTCTGGTCTTGGGAGGTCTGGTGCTGAGACTGGTCTGAGATCTAGTCTTGTGAGTCTGGTCTTGGGTGTCTGGTCATGGGAGTCTGGTCTTGGGAATCTGGTCTTGTGGGTCTGAGCCAGCATGGAGTCTGGTCTTGTGAGTCACAGATACGTGAGTCTGGTCTTGGGGTCTGGTCTTGTGAGTCTGGTCTTGTTAGTCTGGTCTTGTGAGTCTGGTCTTGGGAGTCTGGTCTTGTGAGTCTGGTCTTGGGAGTCTGGTCTTGGGAGTCTGGTCTTGTTAGTCTGGTCTTGTGAGTCTGGTCTTGGGAGTCCAGACTCCGGAGGACGTTCTTTCTGCGATTGGAACAGCGGCTTACTTGATGACGTCACCACACACACACTTGTAAGGAAGGCCTCCAATCATCCCCCTAATGTCCAGGAGCTGCAGTCCCCTTTTTTACCAGTAGAGGCTGCACAGGAGCAGCCGAGGCCCGTGGAGCCCTTGGCAGTTGAAACGCGCCTTATAAGGGCATGAGAGCCAGTGCGTCGTACATCCAACTGCGCATGCGTCGTTGGGAGATGGACCGCGAGGAGCCTCCGGTGTCTGTCCCCGTGTCTCCAGGAGAAATGATGAGACTGTTGGTGAAGCAGCGAGTCCACGCGGCCGTTGAAGAGTCTTTTGGGCTGTTGGACACATCGACAGCAGCTTATGAGGACACCGTGTCTCAGTTCAGAGAACAATGGCGACACACAGCAGGTCGGTGCTTCTTCTTCACTGGTCCCGCTAGACGGTTTAACACGGCGGTCCACTCAGCACACTGACATGTTAGTGCGCCTCTATACTGATGTTCACGGTAAACGATTCGACCGGGAACACGCGAGGGTTTGACAAAGTTAGCGGAAAGACTCACGTGACACAACATCCGGTTTCGAAAAGTTAGCATAAATAATCACGTAAAACAACATCCGTTTTTCAAAATAAGATGTCGACAATTCATACACTAATGTATAACAGTAAACGATAAACTGATTTATCTTTATAGATATATAGATGGATCGTTCCTAAGATTTAGCTTGAATTATGCTCAAATTAAAACATGTTTACTGTACCAAGGAGGAGTTTATAAAAATAAAAGTCTGACTTTTGTATATTCAAAAAGCACATTTCTGATCATTTGAGGTCCTGTAAATATACTTTCCCCAAGAGTTCCAGGAAATGACTGAGGCAGATGTGTTCAAGACATATCTGAATTTCCCTATACTGGCTATCAAACAATTTCAATTTATCAATTAGGACATTTTTCAAAGTAAAAGTCCTAAATGTTTAAAGAAATCATTCATTTCTGAATGTTTGCGGTTGGGCATATGACTCGATCCGGCACCAGCGGGTCAGCCATGTTTCCGCCAGACAAAAGATGTTACAGTCCCTCATGTCCCGTTGGAATCTGATCCTTGCCCTAACATCATCCATCTTATTTTCCAGAGACTGGACGTTAGCAAGAAGGATGCTGGGCAGAGGACGGTGGCTTGAACTCTCAGTCTGTTCCGAATTCCGCTCCGCTTTCCCTCGATGTTTTCGCGTCTCCCGTAGTAGCGGCTCCACTGTTGTTGTTGTGGTTCGCCGCACGATCTCTGCCGGCCACGCTGGATCGATGGAAAAAGTGGACAAAAACCCTTGTTTTGCGCAAAAGTTTATGTCCAAAAGTGTGCTGCGTTCGTATGCTGTTAGTGCCGATGTGTTTGTGGCAAAGAAAATATTAAAAATAAACACAAAAACTAAAAGAGCGCACAATCTCCGCGGAGCTACCACGACGGCGTCTGGACACAGCCGCGCCATCTATTATTGCTCGACGAATGCAGGCCTTTACACAGGATTTGATCGACGAGGATCAAACGGGATTTGTGAACGGGCGACAGACGCACGATAACATTAGGAGGACACTGCACATTATAGATCAGGCAAACAAACAGAAAAGAGACATGATACTGGTTAGTGTAGAGGCTGAAAAGGCGTTTGACAGGGTAAATTGGACTTTCCTTTTCACAGTGCTAGAGCAATTCGGATTCAATGATAAATCAATACAGATTATTCGGACCCTATATCAACGACCTACAGCTAGAATCAAAATAAACGGGAGCCTATCTAACAAGTTCGATCTAATAGAGATCAACCAGACAGGGATGCTGTTTGTCAATAACCCTGTTCGTATACTTATTAAACCATTGCCCAAGCCATACGCGAAAATAGATGAATCCATGAGTGACAGTGTGCGGTAGAATATATGTCGGTCAAGATGACGCTATTGCATACCTGAACGGCCTGGTGAGTCGCTGTCAGAATTACAGATCTCTTGAACACATATGAAAACTATCAGGATACAAGATAAATATCACTAAAACCCAAGTACTACCATCAATTATACACCACCCAAGGAGATCAGAGAAAATTCAATTCTAAATTGGAATCTAAGAAAATTAATTATTTAGGGGTAGAAGTGACTAGAAACATATCAGGACTATATCGGGCAAATTATGATAAAATTAATCAAGAACTACTAAAAGATCTACATAGATGGACCACCCTAACATTGGATTTGAGCTCAAGGATAGAATTAACAAGAATGAATGTATTACCCAGACTTTTATATTTGTTCCAAGCATTACCAATAGAGATACCTCAAACACAATTCATAACATGGGACAGGATGATATCCAGATTTATATGGGGGGGGGGGGGGGGAGAGGCCAAGAGTGAGGTTCAAAACTCTCCAGCTGAAGAGGGAGAAGGGGGGCCTGAGTCTGCCGAACCTGAAAGAGTACTACCACGCGGCCCAGCTGAGATACGTACACTGTTGGTGTAAACTGGACTACGAAGCAAAATGGAAAAATCATTTGGAATGTGTCCGATACAGAGTATTATAGGAGATAGGGAAACATTTAAGAAGGTTAGAAATCAAATGGATTCGATCACAACATTTACCTTGGAATTATGGTTCAAATTACTTAGACATAATAAAGCGGAGAAGGACGCAAAAATATTAAAATGGGTGGCTTTTGATAACAGTTTGAAATCAGCTGGGCACCGTGGGGGACTCGGACAGTGGGCGGATAAGGGCATGACAGCATGGTGCACGCTGGTGAATAAGGGGAAGATAATGAGCTTTCAAGACTTGAAAACGGCATACGGCCTGGATTGGCGGGAATTTTACAAATATCTACAGATACGGGATTATTATGGGAAACGGATTGGACAGGAGCTCTCTCTAGAAATGAACATGGTAGTACAAGTAATGATCGATACATATAAAGGGAAGCGGGTCAGAACTATAACTACATTATATAAGGCATTGATGGCTGACAAAAGCACAACAGGGTATATAAAAGAAAAATGGGAAAGAGAATTTGGCATGGAAATACCTGAAGACGAATGGGATAAGATGTGGGAAAAACATAAGACAACAACCTGTTCACGAGCCTGGAGAGAGTTTTCTTGGAAAAATCTGATCCGGTTCTTTATCACACCCAAAATATCAAATAACTATTCTGAAACAAGAAAGTCATGTTGGAGGAACTGTGGGTCATCTGATGCTAACCATGCACATATATTATGGAATTGTCACAAAATAACAGAGTTTTGGGAAATGGTCCATAGGATAACACAAGAGATTCTGGGATACGAATTTCCTATGAAACATGAGCTGATGTATCTGTATATTTACTCAGAGAATATTGTGCATGATGGGGATTCGTATCTATTCAACATACTCATGGTTGCAGGTAAAAAGGTAATTACAAAGAAATGGGGGACTGAGGACTTACCCACTCAGACCCATAGGGTGGACACTGTGGGGGAAATACATATGATGGAAAGACTGACACACAGGCTACGGCTGACAGGATCACAGATGGACAGTAAATGGAGGAAGTGGACCCGATGGCAGTTGACACAGAATTGACATGACAGCAGGTTTCTCTGTTCTTTTACCCCCTTTTTTTATTTTAATTTTATTTTTAATTCTGGTTGTCGAGGTTGTTGATGACTTGTTGTATTTGTGTTCTTATTGTTGAATAAAAAGAAAATTGTAAAAAAAAAGAAGTGATCAGAAGAATCTTAAAATCAATTCTCAGAGGAGCAGGCAGCCGGTGGAGAGGCCGTCTGTTACAGCCAGTCTGGACGAGTTAGACCGAGAACAATAAACAGATGCTGAACACATTGAAATCAGACAAAGAGCCATCTAGAGGTAGTTGAACACGTGATCACGTGATCGTGGCTAGAAGCTGACCAACAGGCCTGTGTCTCTTGAACCTCATGTCCTGTCAAACTGTTGTGCAATAACATCATCCGTCACAGAGCAGTTGACAGGAATCAAACACCAATGGAGACGCGTCCCTCCTCTGAGGCCTTCAGGCTCATTTAATATCCGCGTCACTATAGACGCAGAGCTTCTACAGGTTGGATGTTTCACCTGAAACCTTCTGTTAGTTTGTTTTCTTTGCTCTTTTTGGTGAGTGTTGTTCTACTGTTGTAGTTTTCTTTAGAGCTCGGGGTCCTGGTGCAGCTCTGGTGGCCGAGCGGAGTAATGCAACTCAATCCACCTGCCAGACTACGAGTGCAGACAGAACTCATGTAGAACCTGTTGAGGCCACCAGACGTGTTCCTCTTCCTTCTTCTCAAGGCTTCTGTAATCAGAGGAACAGAAGATGTGGCTAGAAGCTCACAAAAGACCAGGAAAGAGAAACCTGCATGTCGTGACAGAAGAACGTCTTAAAGTCCGGCGTACATGTGATCCACGCCCAGCAGGACCAGGTCCATCTCACTGGTCCTGGTCTTCCTGAGGCTCCCTGAGGCCCTGGCTGTGGAGAGTCTTCCCCGCCATCTCCAGCATGGCCTGGAGCTCCGGGTTCGCATCCAGGACGCTCTTCTGGCCCCGCCCCTCCTCGCCCTGAAGCGCCGCGGACAGAAACACACACGTCTTCATTTTAGAAACGGAACGGATGGAATGTAAATCAGGTATATATAGATATATGTATATATATATATATATAAATGTAGATATAAATGTATGACAGACTAAAACAGAAAATATATACATATATATGTATATATATATACATATATAAAGTCTATATAAATATATATTTATAAAGATATATAAATATAAATATGTTTATTTATAAATACATATAAATATACATATATATAATTAAAATTAATATAAATATATTTATATCTAAATATATATATGTATATCTAAATATATATGTATATATACAAATATATATATATATACATATATATATACATTTACATATCTATAAATATAGATCAGAATATATAAATAAATAAATCCCCTGATGCTACTAAGACCAAGTGCCCCACCTCCTCTGGTTGGGGGGGTCTTTCCGACCGCCCAGACCTCCACGGAGTCCAGGGTGAAGTCCTCCTCTCCAGAGAGCTGGGGGCTGCCGTAGGTAGAGCACGTGGGCCGTGCACGGCTGTGACCACGCCCAAAGTCACCGTCCAGCCACAGGCCGAAGTATCCGTGCTGCCCGCCCATGCCCTGGTGGAGACAACCAGGACGGAGGTCAGTTCTCTACAGCTCCATCCTGGAGAGGCTCCTCCTCTGTGGCTCCTGAAGGCCTCTCTCCTTTTTACTCTCAAAGTGGTTTCCCCGTTTTTTGGGGAGTTGTTCCTGATCCGATGTGAGGTCAAAGGTCAGGGATGTCTATGTGTACGGACTGTAAAGCCCTCTGAGGGGAGGTTGTGATATTGGGCTATATAAAATAAGTCTTTTTTTTTGTTCTATCCAAAAGTGGGGTCAATATTTCTGGAATTCAGCTTACAATATTTAGTGAAATCATTCTGATGCCAAAAGAACGTGTGACCTTGAACACAACACCAACAGTAATACTGGACACACGACGTCACCAAAGCGTCATCGTAAAACACGCGGTCGGCCCCTTCAGGGAACAAGATGAAAACACAAATATTGACGTCAAACTGAATGTCTTCTGCTGTCCCACCACTAGGGGGCGATCAGCGTCACAGTGCAGCCACGGGCTGAAGCCAGCTGCATGACGTCATGACGTCTCACGCACTAAGATGGAGGTGAGGGGGCACGCGCTCTGGGTCTAGGAGCTGCTACAGTCATGGAAGGCACAGCGGGGGTCCATGAAGATTATTGATCCATGAAGATCATTGATCCATGAAGGTTATTGATCCATGAAGGTTATTGATCCATGAAGATCATTGATCCATGAAGGTTATTGATCCATGAAGATTATTGATCCATAAAGGTTCATTGATCCATGAAGGTTATTGATCCATGAAGATGATTGATCCATGAAGATTATTGATCCATAAAGATTATTGTTCGCAGGGTGTGGTATGAATCCATGAAGATTATTGATCCATGAAGATCATTGATCCATGAAGATTATTGATCCATGAAGATTCATTGATCCATGAAGGTTCATTGATCCATGAAGATTATTGATCCATGAAGATTCATTGATCCATGAAGATTATTGATCCATGAAGGTTATTGATCCATGAAGGTTATTGATCCATGAAGATGATTGATCCATAAAGGTTCATTGATCCATGAAGATTATTGATCCATGAAGATTATTGATCCATAAAGGTTCATTGATCCATGAAGGTTATTGATCCATGAAGATGATTGATCCATGAAGATTATTGATCCATAAAGATTATTGATCCATAAAGGTTCATTGATCCATGAAGATTATTGATCCATGAAGATCATTGATCCATGAAGGTTCATTGATCCATGAAGATTCATTTATCCATGAAGGTTATTGATCCATGAAGATTCATTGATCCATGAAGGTTCATTGATCCATGAAGGTTCATTGATCCCTGACTGAAGGTTAATTGATCCATGAAGATTATTGATCCATGAAGATTATTGATCCATGAAGATCATTGATCCATGAAGATCATTGATCCATGAAGGTTATTGATCCATGAAGATGATTGATCCATGAAGATTCATTGATCCATGAAGGTTCATTGATCCCTGAAGGTTCATTGATCCATGAAGATTATTGATCCATGGAGATTCATTGATCCATGAAGGTTCATTGATCCATGAAGATTATTGATCCATGAAGGTTCATTGATCCATGAAGATTATTGATCCATGGAGATTCATTGATCCATGAAGGTTCATTGATCCATGAAGGTTCATTGATCCATGAAGATTCATTGATCCATGAAGGTTCATTTATCCATGAAGGTTCATTGATCCATGAAGGTTCATTGATCCCTGAAGGTTCATTGATCCATGAAGGTTCATTGATCCCTGAAGGTTCATTGATCCATGAAGGTTCATTGATCCATGAAGATTCATTGATCCATGAAGATTATTGATCCATGAAGATTCATTGATCCATGAAGGTTCATTCATCCATGAAGATTATTGATCCATGAAGATTCATTGATCCATGAAGATTATTGATCCATGAAGGTTATTGATCCATGAAGGTTATTGATCCATGAAGATGATTGATCCATAAAGGTTCATTGATCCATGAAGATTATTGATCCATGAAGATTATTGATCCATAAAGGTTCATTGATCCATGAAGGTTATTGATCCATGAAGATGATTGATCCATGAAGATTATTGATCCATAAAGGTTCATTGATCCATGAAGATTGATCCATAAAGGTTCATTGATCCATGAAGATTATTGATCCATGAAGATCATTGATCCATGAAGGTTCATTGATCCATGAAGATTCATTGATCCATGAAGGTCCATTTATCCATGAAGGTTATTGATCCATGAAGGTTATTGATCCATGAAGATGATTGATCCATGAAGATTCATTGATCCATGAAGGTTCATTTATCCATGAAGGTTCATTGATCCCTGAAGGTTAATTGATCCATGAAGATTATTGATCCATGAAGATTATTGATCCATGAAGATCATTGATCCATGAAGGTTATTGATCCATGAAGATTATTGATCCATGAAGATCATTGATCCATGAAGGTTATTGATCCATGAAGATTATTGATCCATGAAGATTCATTGATCCATGAAGGTTCATTGATCCATGAAGATTATTGATCCATGAAGATCATTGATCCATGAAGGTTATTGATCCATGAAGATTATTGATCCATAAAGGTTCATTGATCCATGAAGGTTATTGATCCATGAAGATGATTGATCCATGAAGATTATTGATCCATAAAGATTATTGATCCATGAAGATTATTGATCCATGAAGATTATTGATCCATGAAGATCATTGATCCATGAAGATTATTGATCCATGAAGATTCATTGATCCATGAAGGTTCATTGATCCATGAAGATTATTGATCCATGAAGATTCATTGATCCATGAAGATTATTGATCCATGAAGGTTATTGATCCATGAAGGTTATTGATCCATGAAGATGATTGATCCATAAAGGTTCATTGATCCATGAAGATTATTGATCCATGAAGATTATTGATCCATAAAGGTTCATTGATCCATGAAGGTTATTGATCCATGAAGATGATTGATCCATGAAGATTATTGATCCATAAAGATTATTGATCCATAAAGGTTCATTGATCCATGAAGATTATTGATCCATGAAGATCATTGATCCATGAAGGTTCATTGATCCATGAAGATTCATTTATCCATGAAGGTTATTGATCCATGAAGATTCATTGATCCATGAAGGTTCATTGATCCATGAAGGTTCATTGATCCCTGACTGAAGGTTAATTGATCCATGAAGATTATTGATCCATGAAGATTATTGATCCATGAAGATCATTGATCCATGAAGATCATTGATCCATGAAGGTTATTGATCCATGAAGATGATTGATCCATGAAGATTCATTGATCCATGAAGGTTCATTGATCCCTGAAGGTTCATTGATCCATGAAGATTATTGATCCATGGAGATTCATTGATCCATGAAGGTTCATTGATCCATGAAGATTATTGATCCATGAAGGTTCATTGATCCATGAAGATTATTGATCCATGGAGATTCATTGATCCATGAAGGTTCATTGATCCATGAAGGTTCATTGATCCATGAAGATTCATTGATCCATGAAGGTTCATTGATCCATGAAGGTTCATTGATCCATGAAGGTTCATTGATCCCTGAAGGTTCATTGATCCATGAAGGTTCATTGATCCATGAAGGTTCATTGATCCCTGAAGGTTCATTGATCCATGAAGGTTCATTGATCCCTGAAGGTTCATTGATCCCTGAAGGTTCATTGATCCATGAAGGTTCATTGATCCATGAAGATTCATTGATCCATGAAGATTATTGATCCATGAAGATTCATTGATCCATGAAGGTTCATTCATCCATGAAGATTATTGATCCATGAAGAGTCATTGATCCATGAAGATTATTGATCCATGAAGGTTATTGATCCATGAAGGTTATTGATCCATGAAGATGATTGATCCATAAAGGTTCATTGATCCATGAAGATTATTGATCCATGAAGATTATTGATCCATAAAGGTTCATTGATCCATGAAGGTTATTGATCCATGAAGATGATTGATCCATGAAGATTATTGATCCATAAAGGTTCATTGATCCATGAAGATTATTGATCCATAAAGGTTCATTGATCTATGAAGATTATTGATCCATGAAGATCATTGATCCATGAAGGTTCATTGATCCATGAAGGTTCATTGATCCATGAAGATTCATTGATCCATGAAGGTCCATTTATCCATGAAGGTTATTGATCCATGAAGATGATTGATCCATGAAGATTCATTGATCCATGAAGGTTCATTTATCCATGAAGGTTCATTGATCCCTGAAGGTTAATTGATCCATGAAGATTATTGATCCATGAAGATTATTGATCCATGAAGATCATTGATCCATGAAGGTTATTGATCCATGAAGATTATTGATCCATGAAGATCATTGATCCATGAAGGTTATTGATCCATGAAGATTATTGATCCATGAAGATTCATTGATCCATGAAGGTTCATTGATCCATGAAGATTATTGATCCATGAAGATTCATTGATCCATGAAGGTTCATTGATCCATGAAGATTTTTGATCCATGAAGATTCATTGATCCATGAAGGTTCATTGATCCATGAAGGTTCATTGATCCATGAAGGTTCATTGATCCATGAAGATTATTGATCAATGGAGATTCATTGATCCATGAAGGTTCATCGATCCATGAAGGTTCATTGATCCCTGAAGGTTCATTGATCCATGAAGGTTCATTGATCCCTGAAGGTTCATTGATCCCTGAAGGTTCATTGATCCATGAAGATTCATTGATCCATGAAGGTTATTGATTAGCTCTCCCAGCCGCACCAGTCCGTTGGGCATCGTCTGCTGGTGCTGGTTCAGGTACATGAAGTGCTCGTTGTATCCTGTTGCTGTATAAACCCTCAGACTGGGAGACACGGAGAACAGGAAGCACCTGGAGTCACCTGCACACACCCACACCCACACCCACACACTAGAAGCTGACATTAACAGTTATGTATCAGACGTGTTAGATGGACCTGTACTTGTTTATATTTGTTCTAGTCTTCAACCAATCGAATAGCTTTAACACTACATGACTACACTACACTTCATTCACACACTCATACCTGCAAACTCATGAGGGGTGAAAAAGGTGACAACGGGGGGGGGGGGGGGGGGGTTGCAGGTGACTTTTTTTTCTTTCTGTCACCACACCACATCCACGTTGTTTGAAGCCTCAAAGCTTTTAGAACCACAACTACAGTCCTTTTATTGTTCTGACCACAAATCTAAATAATGATAATAAACAGTTTCAGAACAAAAGGTCCTCCTCTCTGACTCAGCCCTATAATGATAGTAATAACAAATATACATTGTCATTATATATAATATGATTAAAGTCATTCATGAACCAACTTCCTTTTTTTGCCTGAACAGTCCTCATGGACTTTTCCCTGAATCTGTTCTGTCTCTACCTGTTTGTCACGATACTCATATTATAACTTCTATACATATTACATACCTGGCATAAATATCATGATACCCGATACCAGAATTCAATACAATACCATAAAAACAATATGGTACCATAAATACGAGACTGGTATATTTATCTATAATAGTCATAAATAAAACATCTGTATGGTTCACTTTTTACCAACTTTTTCAACACTTAACAAATGACAGTAATATTAGTATTAATACAGCCAGATATGAATGAAACTACATGGTTCCATCATAGCATTGATTATACACGATGAGGCCGTTAGTCTCTGACCAGATGATACACAGTTCATCAGGATGAGCAGCTGTAGTTACACAACTTTACAGACTGAAACATTTCACTTCTGGCATCTTTTTATTTTTTAAGCCGAAGTCGGTCTCTATAGTTGCGCCACTTCTCTCGCTGTGTGCGCAGACAGCTCGACACGGAGCAGCGCGTGCGCTATGATCGCCCTCTTAATGAAGTATCGATACTAAAAATATGCTAAATCACATCGTTTAACGTACAGGTACTTTGTTAGCATCGCTACACCGTGCAGCGTGACAGCAGTAGATGTAGCGGGGTGACATTCAAGCTAACCTGAACCCCCAAACGCTGTCGACATCTGAACGCTGATTGGCCGAGACGAGACACGTCCCATCAAAGATGTTTTATTACGAAGAGCACCACTGCACACTTTTCTCCGCGTCTCACTGCAATCTCAACGGCAGCGGGCCAGGTGACCCCAATATATATATTGTTTTTTTATGTCTATGTCTGACATGTTTTTATTGTTTATGTTAAAACATCTAAACAAATAAAAAGAAGAAAAGCTGAAATCATCCGTGTTGTCTGACTCAGGTGTTAGAGGACTTCACAAACACAACTCCTACTTGACCAGTGTGTGGCTGCCGGGGTCAGAGGTCAAGGGTCAGAGGTCAAGCTCCTGAGAGCAGTCGTCGTTATCGGGGGTCAAAGATCAAAGAGTCCCCTGGTGGGGGGGCGGTGCGTTCATGGACATCTGGTCAGATGGGTACCTGCGCTGTGAGGAACATGAGCGTGGGGATGTCCAGCAGACTCCTCACGTCCCTCCAGGGCGTCTCCTCCCCGCAGGGGGGCAGCAGGGGGGGGGCCGGCCGGCCAATCAGGGCCACGTCCAGGCCCTCGGCCACCAGCATCTCCAGGTACAAACACACCGGGGACACCCGGGAGATCCAGGCCTCCACACAGGAAACATCGTAGCTCCCTTCATCTGAGGAGACGAGGAGAGGGAGGGGAGGGAGGGGAGAGGAGAGAGGAGGAGACGGAGGGAAGGAAGAGGAGAGGAGAGGTGAGAGGAGAAAAGAGGAGAGGAGAGAGGAGACAACAGCAGGAGATGAGAGGAGAATAGACAACAGGAGGAGTGGAGAGGAGGAGACGGAAGGAAGGAATAGGAGAGGAGGAGACGGCGGGAGGGAATAGGAGAGGAGGAGAGGAGGAGGCAGGAGAAGGAGGAGAGGAGGAGAGAAGAGGTGAGGAGATATTAGGAGACACCCGGGAGATCCAGGCCTCCACACAGGAAACATCGTAGCTCCCTTCATCTGAGGAGACGAGGAGGGAGGAGGAGAGGAGGAGGAGAAGAGAGAGGAGGAGGAGAGGAGGAGAGGAGGAGGAGAAGAGAGAGGAGGAGGAGAGGAGAGGAGGAGGAGAGGAGAGGAGGAGAAGGAGGAGGAGGAGGAGACACCAGGAGGAGAGGAGAGGAGGAGGAGGAGGAGAGGAGGGAGGAGGAGGAGAGAGAGGAGAGGAGGCATTAGGAGACACCAGGAGGAGAGAGGAGACATTAGGAGACACCAGGAGGAGAGAGGAGAATTAGGAGACAACAGGAGGAGAGAGGAGGAGGAGACGGAAGGAGGAGAGGAGAGGAGAGGAGACACCAGGAGGAGAGGAGGCGTGGGAGACACCAGGAGAGGAGAGGAGACATTAGGAGACAGAGGAGAGGAGGCATTAGGAGACACCAGGAGGAGGAGGCATTAGGAGACACCAGGAGGAGAGGAGAGGAGGAGAGAGGAGGAGGGAGAGGAGAGGCATTAGGAGACACCAGGAGGAGACGGAGGGAAGGAAGAGGAGAGGAGAGGTGAGGAGAGGAGGCATTAGGAGACACCAGGAGGAGAGGAGGCATTAGGAGACACCAGGAGGAGAGGAGGCATTAGGAGACACCAGGAGGAGAGGAGGCATTAGGAGACACCAGGAGGAGAGGAGAGGAGGCATTAGGAGACACCAGGAGGAGAGGAGAGGAGGCATTAGGAGACACCAGGAGGAGAGGAGGCATTAGGAGACACCAGGAGGAGAGGAGAGGAGGCATTAGGAGACACCAGGAGGAGAGGAGAGGAGGCATTAGGAGACACCAGGAGGAGAGGAGGCATTAGGAGACACCAGGAGGAGAGGAGGCATTAGGAGACACCAGGAGGAGAGAGGAGGCATTAGGAGGCATTCGGAGACACCAGGAGGAGAGGAGGCATTAGGAGACACCAGGAGGAGAGGAGGCATTAGGAGACACCTGAGTCACCTGAGGGCTGCAGCTCAGAACACATCTGCTGAGCCAGCAGTTTGACGGCCAGGCAGCTGTCGCCCATCCTCTCTGGCTGCCAGGCCTGCAGGCGCCCCCTGTGGACCAGAATGAGAACTACAGCAGAAATCAGGTCCTGGAGGAACTAAAGGAGGCAGAGCGTGAGGGGGGGGGGGGGCTGCATGTCATGTTGTCCTTTCTGTGGACCCCATGAAGACCAGCGGCCCAACGGGGACCCAGGTAACAAACCAGACCCTCTGCTCACCTCAGCCAGCTGCTCACTGGTGACAGCCACCTCGCCTCCCCCCCGGGCCATGGCCATGACGAGGGGGGCCCGCTCCTCCGCGGTGCCCCTCAGGGAGTCCGCGAGGAAGATGACCAGCTGCTCTCGACCGACTCCGGAGGCGCCGCTTTTCCCAGGAGCTGCCGGTCCGGGGTCGATGCCGAGCATGCAGCGGTGGACCCTCCTCACCATGGAGTCCGGGGCCAGGCCGCCCATCGAGGCCTTGGGACCGGCCACAGGAGGGCTCGGTTATACGATAGCTTATCCCAGACGGACATACTGGCGGTGAGGTTGGTAACGGTCTCACCTGCAGCATCTCAAGGGTTAGGGTTGTCCCGGGGGGTCCTGAAGGGGCCCCGGCGCCGCCCAGTAGCCTGTCGAAGACCCCCTCGACCACAGGCCGCTCCTCGGGACGGAAGCGTTGCAGCCGCTTCTGCACCATCGCGCTCTCCGTGTTACCCATGGTGCACTGCAAACACACGCACAGTTGGAACACAGCGGGGTACCTTCTTTTTTTAGGATCGACCCGAAAAGTGATGTTGTGCAATACCGATTGCAGTGGAGTCGCGCATCATATTTGAACATGTCATCTTACTGGCAAAAGGAGACCACATGTTCAGGAATTAAAGCAGTGGTGTCATGAATCAGTTTCGGAGTATGAAGTCAATTCAGTTTATTGTGTAAAGAATCACAACTTTGCCTTCGAGGCTTTACAATCTGTACAAAGAACCTCCCTGACCTTTGACCTCACATCGGATCATGATTGTGGGGCCCAAGACTCCCAACCCTGAGCCGTCTCCTCTCTGACCCACTGTGTCCGCCTGTGCGACAGTAGTGATGATGTATCTCCACTCAGAACCAACATGAAGCTCAACAACTGCTTGTCTGAACGACCTCTTTCATCACGTCCTCTGCCAACAGAGACCACCGGGAGACGTTCAAGGGAGCGTCAGCGTGTGGGGAGAATGAGAACCGTGTTGGTTCTCAGCGTTGCTCTGACGTAGCGTTACGTCAAATGACGTCAGACATTACATACACACGTCTGATTAAAGTCTCTTTCACACGACATGCGTCTCCCTGATTACATTAAACACTTTTGAATGATACTTGACTTGAAACAACAAGCTAACGCTAACTAGCTAGCACTCGCACTACTTCATTTCCACAACACCGTTGTCATGACAGCCCCCCCCCCCCTCCTCCCCCAGGGACATGGCGGGGAGACGGAACACTCCCGGTATAATGGCGACGTGGTCTCAAACTAAGCAACCTCCCAACGGACGCTGAACGTGTCGCTAACCTGTTAATGCACAGCGGCCATCGAAACGTAAACTTCCTGGTGCTGCGCGAGGCTCTTGGTTGACACATGCGCAGTCTGACTGACGCTGCGATGCCGGAGGGTTACAGCAGAGGGCGCTATATGTAAAGGGACACATCGGTGACGCGCTCTGAATCATCTTCTGTTACCAAGCCGTTTCTCAATTCAAAGTCCACTGAGTACAGACTTGTGTTCTTGGGAATCTAGATCCTGTGGGTCTGGTCTTTTGTGAGTCTGGTCTTGTGGTCTGGTCTTAGGAGTCAGTCTTGGGAGTCTGGTCTTGTGGAGTCTGGTCTCTGGTCTGGGAGTCTGGGGAATCTGGTCTTAGGAATCTGGGGTCTGTCTTGTCTGGTCTTCTGAGTCTGGTCTTGTGGGGTCTGGGGTTCTGGGTCTAGGTCTTGTGGTCTGGTCTTTGAGTGTTGGTCTGGTCTGTAGGTCAGTGCTTGTAGTCTGGTCTTGTGAGTCTGGTCTTGTGAGTCTGGTCTTGGGAGTCTGGTCTTGTGAGTCTGGTCTTGTGAGTCTGGTCTTGGGAGTCTGGTCTTGTGAGTCTGGTCTTGTGAGTCTGGTCTTGGGAGTCTGGTCTTGTGAGTCTGGTCTTGGGAGTCTGGTCTTGTGAGTCTGGTCTTGGGAGTCTGGTCTTGGGAGTCTGGTCTTGTTAGTCTGGTCTTGTGAGTCTGGTCTTGGGAGTCCAGACTCCGGAGGACGTTCTTTCTGCGATTGGAACAGCGGCTTACTTGATGACGTCACCACACACACACTTGTAAGGAAGGCCTCCAATCATCCCCCTAATGTCCAGGAGCTGCAGTCCCCTTTTTCACCAGTAGAGGCTGCACAGGAGCAGCCGAGGCCCGTGGAGCCCTTGGCAGTTGAAACGCGCCTTATAAGGGCATGAGAGCCAGTGCGTCGTACATCTAACTGCGCATGCGTCGTTGGGAGATGGACCGCGAGGAGCCTCCGGTGTCTGTCCCCGTGTCTCCAGGAGAAATGATGAGACTGTTGGTGAAGCAGCGAGTCCACGCGGCCGTTGAAGAGTCTTTTGGGCTGTTGGACACATCGACAGCAGCTTATGAGGACACCGTGTCTCAGTTCAGAGAACAATGGCGACACACAGCAGGTCGGTGCTTCTTCTTCACTGGTCCCGTTGTGACGGTTTAACACGGCGGTCCACTCAGCACACTGACATGTTAGTGCGCCTCTATACTGATGTTCACGGTAAACGCATTCGACCGGGAACACGCGAGGGTTTGACAAAGTTAGCGGAAAGACTCACGTGACACAACATCCGGTTTCGAAAAGTTAGCATAAATAATCACGTAAAACAACATCCGTTTTTCAAAATAAGATGTCGACAATTCATACACTAATGTATAACAGTAAACGATAAACTGATTTATCTTTATAGATATATAGATGGATCGTTCCTAAGATTTAGCTTGAATTATGCTCAAATTAAAACATGTTTACTGTACCAAGGAGGAGTTTATAAAAATAAAAGTCTGACTTTTGTATATTCAAAAAGCACATTTCTGATCATTTGAGGTCCTGTAAATATACTTTCCCCAAGAGTTCCAGGAAATGACTGAGGCAGATGTGTTCAAGACATATCTGAATTTCCCTATACTGGCTATCAAACAATTTCAATTTATCAATTAGGACATTTTTCAAAGTAAAAGTCCTAAATGTTTAAAGAAATCATTCATTTCTGAATGTTTGAGGTGTTTTAAATATGTTTTCCCTCAGAGTCCCAGGTAATGACAGATGCAGATGTGTTCAGGACATCCCTGACTTCCCCTAGCCTGGCAATCAAACAATTTTGCTGTCCCAAAATTGAGATTTTTCAAAGTAAATGTCCTAGTTAATGCAGACTAAATCCTAAATGGAGGCTGGAGCAAGCTGCTCCACATCATGTTTCTGAAGACACGCTCACTCCTGTGTGTAGTTATTAAGTGTGGGTCCTTATCAGAATCAGAATCAGAAACAGTTTTATTGCCAGGAATGTTTACACAAATGAGGAATTTTTTTTGGCGGAAGGTGCAACATTTAGACATGACAAACATGACAAACAACAATCAACACAACAGCAACAGTGAACTTAAGTATCAGATAAGATAAGATAAAGATAAGGATAAAGTGCTCAGACAACAAATAATGTTAAAGTGTTTAGGTGTGTGCTTCAAGTGATGTGTGTTTTAGTTAAAAGTGTATGTTACATGTGACGTGTGTTAAAGTGGCATGTGTGTGGAGGAGGCCTGAAGTTAAAGTGTATGTTAAAGTGACGTGTGTGGAGGAGGCCTCCAGGAGGGAAGAAGAAGGAGGAGGGAGGAGGAGTAGGAGGAAGAAGAAGAAGGAGGAGGAGGAAGAGGAAGGAGCGGGAAGAAGGAGGAGAGAGGAAGGAGGAAGAAGAAGAGGAGGTAGTCCTGGGGGTGACCCGGGCTCCATTGATAAGCCCGACTGCCGACGGGAAAAAGCTTTTGGTGTGGCGGGAGGTCTTTGTCCTGATGGACCGCAGCCTCCTTCCAGAGGGGAGGGACTCGAACAGGGAGTGTCCAGGGTGGGAGGGGTCAGCGACAATCTTGCTGGCCCGCTTCAGTGACCTGGAAGTGAACAGGACCTGGAGGGAAGGCAGATTGCAGCCAATAACCCTCTCGGCCGAGCGGATGATGCTCTGCAGCTGCACTTGTCTTTGGCCGTGGCTGCAGGGTGCCAGACGGTGATGGAGGAGCAGATGATGGACTCAACGATGGCCGTGTCGAATTGTACCATCATTTTCCCTGGCAGGTTGAATTTCCTCAGCTGCCCCAGGAAGAACATCCTCTGCTGGGCCTTCTTGGTGATGGAGCCGATGTTCAGCTCCCACTTGAGGTCCTGGGTAATGATGGAGCCCAGGAAGCGGAAGGACTCCACAGCGTCGACGGGGGAGTCACACAGGATGAGAGGGGCGGGTGGGGCTGCATTCCTCCTGAAATCCACAACCATCTCCACTGTCTTCAGAGCGTTGAGCTCCAGGTTGTTCTGGCTGCACCAGGTCACCAGGTGGTCAGTCTCCCACCTGTAGGCGGTCTCGTCCCCACCAGAGATGAGTCCAATGAGGGTGGTGTCATCCGCCAACTTCAGGAGCTTGACGGACTGGTGACTGGAGGTGCAGCTGTTGGTGTACAGGGAGAACAGCAGAGGGGAAAGAACACAGCCTTGGGGGGAACCTGTGCTGGTGGTCCGGGAGCCTGAGACGTGTTTCCCCAGCCTCACGTGCTGCTTCCTGTCGGTCAGGAAGTCTGTGATCCACCTGCAGGTGGAGTCGGGCACGTGCAGCTGGGAGAGCTTGTCCTGAAGCAGGGACGGGATGATGGTGTTGAAGGCAGAGCTGAAGTCCACGAACAGGATCCTGGCGTAGGTTCCTGGGGAGTCCAGATGCTGGAGGATGTAGTGAAGGGCCATGTTGACTGTGTCGTCTGCAGACCTGTTGGCTCTGTAGGCGAACTGCAGGGGGTCCAGGAGTGGGTCGGTGATGGTCTTGAGGTGTGCCAGGACCAAGCGTTCAAAGGACTTCATGACCACAGAGGTTAGGGCGATGGGCCTGTAGTCATTGAGTCCTGTGATCTTGGGTTTTTTGGGGACGGGGATGATGGTGGAGACCTTGAAGCAGGCTGGAACGTGGCATGTTTCCAGGGAGGTGTTGAAGATGTCGGTGAACACCGGAGACAGCTGGTCAGCACAGTGCTTCAGGTTGGAGGGGGAGACGGAGTCCAGGCCCGCTGCTTTGCGGGGGTTCTGCTTTTTAAACAGCCTGTTGACGTCTCTCTCCAGGATGGCGAGGGTCGTCGCTGGGGAGGTGGAGGGTGCTACAGAGGTGTGAGCCCCTGATGGGCTGGGGGAGGGTGGGCTGATGGTCTGTGGCTTGTTGATGGGGCTGTGGGGGATTGTCTCAGGACTGCTCCATTGTCTTTCAAAGCGGCAGTAGAACTCATTGAGCTCGTCTGCCAGAAGCACATTGTTCATGGAGTGGGGTGATTTGGGCCTGTAGTTGGTGATCTGCCTGAGCCTCTCCAGACAGAAGCAGAGTCGTTTGCTGAGAGCTGCTGTTGCAGTTTCTCAGAGTACAGTCGTTTAGCATCTCTCACCGCCTTGCTAAACCTGTATTTTGACTCTGTGTACAGGTCCTTGTCCCCACTCCTGAATGCCTGGTCCTTCTGCAGTCTTAGCTTCCTGAGCTCCGCTGTGAACCAGGGTTTGTCATTGTTATAACTCACCCTGGAGCTGGATGGAATACAGCTGTCCTCACAGAAGCTGATGTAGGAAGTTACAGCCTCTGTGTACTCATCCAGGCTGTTGGTAGCAGTCCTGAAGACATCCCAGTCAGTACAGTCCAAGCACGCCCGTAGATCCTCCAGAGCCTCACTGGTCCACTTCTTGAACTTCCTCACCACAGATTTGCAGAGCTTTAGTCTCTGCCTGTATGAGGGAATCAGATGAACCATGACGTGGTCAGAGTTTCCCAGTGCAGCTCGAGGGACGGCGTGATAGGCCCTGCTGATTGTTGTGTAGCAGTGGTCCAGAATGCTCTTCTCTCTAGTAGGGCATTTAATTAACTGTCTATATTTAGGAAGTTCGTGGCTGAGGTTTCCTTTGTTAAAATCCCCGAGTACAATAACTAAAGAGTCCGGGTAGGTCCGCTCCACACACCGTATCTGTTCGGCGAGGGTCCGCTGTGCCTCGTGCACGTTTCCCTGTGGCGGCATATAAACACCGGCCAGGATGAATGAAGCGAACTCACGTGGGGAGTAGAAGGGTTTGCAGTGAATGATAAAAGATTCCAGGTCCGGCGAACAGTGCTGTAGAATCACCGTTACGTCGTTGCACCAGCCGTTGTTGAGGTAGAAGCAGATTCCTCCACCCTTTATTTTGCCGGAGAGCTCCGTGTCCCGGTCCGCTCGGAAAATCTGGAAGCCAGCGAGCTGGAGCGCATAATCTGGTATCGATCCACTTAGCCATGATTCCGTAAAACACAAAGCGGAGGATGATGAGAAGTCTCTGTCTCTCCCCACCAGCAGCTAGAGTTCGTCC
This sequence comes from Pseudoliparis swirei, assembly GCF_029220125.1. NCBI lineage: Eukaryota > Metazoa > Chordata > Actinopteri > Perciformes > Liparidae > Pseudoliparis > Pseudoliparis swirei. The sequence goes on from NC_079393.1 coordinate 28,906,585, forward strand.
AGTTTGTTGCACAGTGAGCGGACATTGGAGAGAAATATGCCCGGCAGCGCTGTACGAGATCCCCGTTTCCGTAGTCGCACAAGCGCTCCTGAACGTTTCCCTCTCCGACGGCGTCTCACCGCGTGAGCGAAGGAGAGCACACCTTTCACAAAAATGTCCAGTAACTCCACAGAAGTTAAAAACGTTGGAAATAAATCCACTGGCGTTGTTCCCATGATGTTCATGAGCTCTTCTCTGGTGAAAGAGCTCCGGGAATCACAGCAGAAAACAGTATTTAAAACGAAAACAACAAAAAACATCGCGCACCAACACACCGAGGCAGCCGTCCGTGGCGCCATCTCTTTCACATCGTAATACAATAACAGGTAACAGTCATGTTTAATCTGGACCAGTGAGGGCTGCACAGGTAGAGTAGAGTTACGATGATAGATGCTGATCCATAGTCTTGAATATAAAACAGAAGAGATGTGAGGCAGCACAGTGTTGGGATAGACCCATCTCCCAGAATAATGTCTCCACTTTCATATCCTCCTGAGACCCAGCCCATTCACCTGGGTCCTCTGTGGTGGACATTTTGGTTTTGCATCTCTTCTTTGACTCATTTGAGTTCTATCAAGTCCTGTTGTACTCTCAAGAGGACATCCTGGATACATACATGTAAACATAAATGGATATATATGTGTATATATATTTGTATGTATATATGAGGACACCCTGTATACATACATGTATATGTATGTATGTATATATATATATATGAGGACATCCTGTATACATACATGTAAATATATTTATGCATATATGTGTGTGTGTATATATATATACAGTTGCAATACAAATTATTCAACCCCCATTGTGTATTAGGCTTATTGGCAAATTGTAAAAATGTTCAGCTGTTTGCAATAAACAAAGTAGACAAGAACAGTTGAAATAGTTCAATAAAACTAATATTACGATGGTTTTCATCCAAATTCAACACAAAATGCTACTTTCAATCACTGCTGCAGTCTCAAAATGATTCAACCTCTTCATGACATCATCTTAAGTACTTCAGAGAAGAGATCATTGCCTTGCACAAACAAGGAAAAGGATACCAAAAGATAGCAAAAGCACTGAATGTCCCTAGAGATACAGTTGAAGCATAGTTCAAAGTTGAAGGAGCAGTGGCTCCACTACCTGGACGTGGCAGGAAGAGGAAGCTATCAGCGGCTGCCTCCAGATTCCTGAGGAGGCAAGTGGTCGAAAACCGAGAGACTGCAAAACAGCTGCAGCAAGACGTGGTGCAGCAGCACTGAGGTTTCAGTTTGACAGTAAGACACGAAACACTGAAGGGTTCCATGACTCCAAGACGCACACCACTACTGACCCAAAAGCACAAGAAGAGTCCAATATGGTGAACACCAGATAAATAAGCCACCAACGTTCTGGAATTCTGTTCTGTGGAGCGATGAGACAAAACGTGAACTTCCGGGGCCTCTGGATCAGCGGTATGTCTGGAGGAAGAAGAATGAAGCGTATGCTGAAACACACCCTGCCTACAGTGAAGCATCGCGGTGGCTCAGTGATGCTCTGCTGCCTCTGGGAACCTGCAGCGTGTGGAGGGCACCATGGAGTCAGCCATGTATCAGGGAATCTGAGGAAAGAACGTCATGCCGTCTGTGATGAAGCTGAGACTTGGGCGTCGTTGGACCTTCAACAGGACGATAATCCCAAGCTTCCCTCAAAGTCACTAAAAGTAGCATTTTCTGTTGAATTTGGATAAACCCTTGTCATATTATTTGTATTGAACTACTTTAAAAATTCTTGTGTAATTTGTTTATTGCAAACAGCTGAGAAATTGTGTATTTTGCCAATAAACATAATGTGCAATGGGTTGAATAATTTGGATTGCAACTGTATATATATACATGTTTATATTTGTACATGTCCTCAAATATATATATGTATACATATACACATATGTATATATGTGAGAGTTTGCTCACCCGTGTGCGCACATCCCCATTACATCCCCTACCTATGGTAATGGTAGGGGAAACACTGTATATATATATTTTTTTATTTTTAATTTCTTTATTTTAAGACAAAAGACAATACATAGACATAACACCTAGAGGACAATAAACAATGCAGACGACAAAACAATGGACATAACATCATAAAGTCAGAGTATTTCTGAAAAAAAAGAAAGAAAAAAACAAAAAACAAACAAAACAAACATAATAATAATTAGAAGGAGAAGAAGAAAGAAAGACAGATGCATGTGTACATGTGTATATGTGTGTTTGTGTGCATTTATGAATTAACTAATAAATAAGAGGAGTGGTGTCATGTTTGTAAAAATATAGTGAATGATGACCAGATGTCGTGGTGTTCTATTGTATTGTCAATGATAGATGAGGTGAGTTGTTCCATTGAAATATATTCTGACATTAAATTTTTCCAGTCTGAGATATGTGTGTTATTCCTTGATTTCCAGTTCATGAGGATTGTTTTCTTGGCGATAGTTAGGGCCACGAGAAGTATTTTGCAGTTTGTTTTGCTCAGGTTTATAGATGAGATGTCTCCCAGTAAACAGAGTGATGGGGATAATGGGATGAGGCAGCCCAGGAAAACAGACAGTGACTCAGTTATTTGTTTCCAAAAGTGTTGAACTGGTGTGCAGTGCCAGGTGGCGTGAATGTAACTATCCTGAGTATTTTGCATGCAATGTGGACAGATATCTGTAGTGAAACCCATTTTAAACATTTTGTGCCCAGTGTAGTGAATTCTGTGAAGTATTTTATATTGTATTAGTTGTAAATTTGTATTTTGGTCATAAAATATATATTAGTACAGATTTTGGTCCAGAAGTCGGCATCAGGAGTGATTGCCAAGTCAAATTCCCATTTTATTATTGGTATGGTTATTATTTCAGAGTGTGATATTATGCTACATATTTTTGAGATTAATTTATTTGAGGAGGTGATATTAATTAACTGTGAGGTTGGGGGAGGTAATTCCAAATGTGTGGCCTTAATGTTGAATTTTGTTTGAAGGATGATTTAAGTTGTAGATATTCCAGAAAGTGATTTTTCCCGATGCCGTACTTCTGAACCAAATGGGGAAATGAAACCAGGGTATTGTGATTAAAGATGTGTTTCAAATGAGTGATGCCTTTAGTGGACCATGTGTGAGATTTAAAGGCTTATTACTGCTTAGAATGTCCAGATTATTCCATATAGGGGTGAAATTTGAGGGTGCAAAAGTGACATTAGTGATTTTGTGGAATTTCCACCAGGCTGTCAGAGTTTCTGCTATTGTTACCATTTTGAAGCAAGGATGGCGTTTGATTGATTGGCTGAGAAATGGTAGGTCTGAAATCTGGATGTCCTTACATACTGTCTGTTCTATGTCTAACCATGTGTTGTCTGAGTGAGTGGGGTGGATCCATTTAAAAATGTATTGAAGTTGGTTTGCTAGTGAGTAGTGAGAAAAATTTGGAGCTTCAAGTCCTCCTTGTTGTTTGTTGTAAAGTGGCCAGTTTTATTCTTGGTGTTTTATTTTTCCAGTAAAATTTAGTAACGAGTGAGTCAAGAGATTTGAACCAGGAGTGGGTGGGTTGAGATGGAATCATTGTGAATAGGTAATTTATTTTAGGAAGAATTGTCATTTTAACTGTTGCTATTCTGCCCATGAGTGACAGTGGTAGTTTCATCCAGCGGAGGAGGTCGTCGGTTATTGTTTTAAGTAGTGGAGTGAAGTTGAGTGTGAACAGCTCTGACAGCCTGGAGGAAATATGTATTCCCAAATAAGTGATGACACCAGTGCAAAAAGGAATAGGTGGTGTGTGGCCTGCCCCATCCCAACTGTTACTGTCTAATGGGAGGATGGATGATTTGTTCCAGTTAATTGAGTAGTTAGAGATTTTGGAGAATGTGTCTATAATTTTAATAGTTTCCTGTAACGATGAATATGGCTTTTGGAGGAAGAGCAATATATCATCGGCATAAAGACTGATTTTGTGATGGTATTGAGTGTTTGGATTCCTTTTATGATGGTATTCTGACGAATGGCAGCAGCTAGCGGTTCAATGAAAATGATGAAAAGTGAGGGAGAGAGTGGGCATCCTTGCCTTGTCCCCCTGTGCAGTGTGAAGCTGTGAGAGGTGTGTCCATTGGTGATGACGGTGGCTGTAGGTGCAGTGTATAGAATTTTGACCCAGTTAATAAATGACTCCCCAAAACCAAATCTTTTTAATGCACTTAAGAGAAATGTCCAATTTACTTTATCGAATGCTTTTTCTGCGTCTAAGGAGGCGATGATGGTTCGGGTTTGTTGTAATGATGAGTAGTTGATTAAATTAAACAGTCTGCGTGTGTTAGTGTATGAGTGTCTACCTTTGATAAAGCCGGATTGATCTGGGTGAATTATAAATGGAGTGACTTTTTCTAATCTATGAGCTAGTGCCTTTGTGATGATTTTAATGTCTACATTGAGGAGGAAATGGGACGGTAGCTTGATGGAAGAGTTGGATCTTTGTTTGGTTTGAGGAGAAGTGATATACAGGCTGTATTCATGCTTGCTGGGAATTGCAAATTTTGTTTTATTTCTGTTATCATCTTGTGAAAAAGTGGAGCTATGATGAACCAAAAGTGTTTATAGAACTCTGCAGGGTAGCCATCAGGTCCGGGTGCTTTGTTATTGGGCATGAGATGGAGGGCAGTACAAAGTTCATCCTGTGTTAATGGGGAGTCAAGTGTGTTATTTTGTTCTTTGTTAATCTGTGGTAAATCAATACTGTTGAGAAATGAATGGATGTCTTCTGGGTGTGGGTCCTTTTCAGATGAATAAAGTTTGGCATAAAAACTTCTGAAGATTTTATTGATTTCATCGGGTGAATTTGTTGGATTCCCTGTTGAGTCTTTGATGATTGTGATTGTAGTTTTTTCCTTATTTTGTTTAATTTGACTTGCCAAATATTTACCAGATTTATTGCTATGGTGAAAATGTTCTTGTCTAAGTCTGTGTATTAGGAATTGAGTTTTATTATTTATTATTTCATTTATTAGAAATTTATATTTTCTCAATTCGTTTTGAGTTTCCAATGTTGGGTTGCTTGCATTAATGATTTCAAGTTGGTTGATTTGTTGTTCCAATTCAGCTTCTTCTTTTTTTTCTTTCTTTTTTTTGTAGACGGAAAATGAAATGATTATTCCTCTTAAAACTGCTTTCCCTGTTTCCCATAGAAGGGTCGGTGATGACTCTGGGGAATAATTTATTTCTAGGAAGGATGCCCACTCTTTTTTAATCAGACTGTCAAACTGAGGGTCTTTGAGAAGAGACGTATTGAAACGCCATCTAGTGATTGGTTTATGTATGTTAATTCTATTCCATGTAAATGTTACGGGAGCATGGTCGCTGATAATTATAGGGTGAATCTTTGAGTCTGAAATATCCGATATAATTGAATTGCTGTTAAGGAAGAAGTCAATGCGTGAGTATGAACGGTGAACCGGAGAGAAGAATGAGTATTCTCTTGCGTTGGGGTTCTGTAATCGCCAACTATCGCCAAGACCACAATCCCTCATGAACTGTTTTATTGTTTCTGTGGATTGCCAGGTACGTTTATTATTTGTAATATTAGATCGGTCTACTGATGGGTCGATAACTGTATTAAAATCGCCTCCCATTATGACTGGACAGTTGCAAATGTTTGAGAGAGATGAAAAAATTATGAAAAAAGGATGGATCATCAGAGTTTGGGCCATAAACATTACAGATTGTGACTGGACTATTGTTGACGGATATGTTAATAATGATAAACCGGCCTTCTGGGTCAGTGATGGTGGAGTTGTGGATAAAGGAAACTGTCTTGTTAATTAAAATACAGACTCCTCTTTGTTTTGTGTTGTAGTGAGCTGAAAATGAATGAGTGAATTGTGTTGATTTAAATTTGTTGTGACCTGATTCTGAGAGATGTGTTTCTTGTATTAAGCATATATCTGCTTTCAGCTTAGCCAGATGATTTAAAACTTTAATTTGTTTTGCTTTAGAACCAACTCCATGGATATTCCAGGTTAAGAATTTGAGAGAAGACATGTTAATTGAAATACTATAGACTGAGTGTTAATGTTGGTGTGTGTGTGTGTGTGTGTTGATGTGTAAATGACACAGCAGTATGAGCAGACATTGAATCAGGGAAGAACAAACATATACAAAAAAAAAAACATAGGAACGTAAAGACAACAAAGTAAGTAACATATTACACATAACAGAAATACAAGGCAATGTGTGAACCAGATCGGGGTTCATACTGTCAGGTACAGTACGACATGGGTGCAATACTAAATAATAAAATAATCGAAACAGTGAAATGCAAAGAAAAGAGAGGGGGGCATATCGAGATTACGATGGGGAGTTTTGTGTATGTATGCGGATACGTAGGGACAGGAGAGAGCGAGAGCGAGAGAGAAAACGGGGGTCTAGAAGAGCCAGGGGGTTACGTCCTTATCGCGGTATAATTGTCCATCTATGTATAGTCTGTCCAGTGATATTATTGCTTTCTTTCCTTCTTTCATCATGTTTTTGCGGATTGGAAATAAAACTTTGCGACGTTGCATGATTTCTTTTGGGTATTGATCGTTGAGTCCATAGTCCGTTCCTCTGAGCTGCCTGCCTTGTTGTTTGACCTGTTCTTTTTGTTTATAGTGTTCAAACTTAGCGATGATTGGCCGCGGCCGGCTGTTGTTCTGCGGTCCCAGACGGTGGACGCGGTGGAAAGTTATGTTGTTGACGGTCTGTTGACATGAATTCTTTGATGGTTTTTTCTGGGTTTTCTGAGGTTTGTTCGTTAATGCCGGTAAAGACTAGATTGTCACTCATACTGCGCGCTTGTAAGTCCAGGATGGTTTGTTTCATAGCTTTGTTGTCAGCGGAAACAGAGGTGAGCTGGGTGGTTATCGTATTGACAGAGTGATGGAGTGATTTGTTGTCCTTAGTAATAGCGTCGATTTGGTTCTGACTGAATTCCAGGCTGTGGCGCAGAGCCTGGAATTCCCGATGTAATACTTCGATAAGCGCAAGTCTGGAGTCAAAACCGGAAAGCTTATTTTCAATGGACGTTAGTATGTCGCTTACCTCAGAGGACATCATGTATACATACATGTAAAAATGTGTGTGTGTGTTTGTTGTCAAGGGCTTTCCCTAGTGGTGTCCCGAAAAACGCAGAGGGTTTATAGGGACATGTCCCGAATGTAGACACGATGGCATTGCGGTTTCCAGACGTAGTACATGTGACGGGGACACAAGGGTAAAGTTGGGACATTTGCTGGACATTGCCGTGACACATTAAAAAATCACTAGATCCGCGTCTGCAGGGGAGAGAGAAATAAATAAAGAAAGAAAGAAAGCCCTCCCGGTGCGTCAGTTAAGAGGTCGGAACACTGTCTCTCACATCTCTCTCTCTCCCTCCCTCTCTCTCTCTCCCTCCCTCTCTCTGTCTCTCTCCCTCCCTCTCTCTCTCTCCCTCCCTCTCTCTCTCTCTCCCTCTCTCTCTCCCTCTCTCTTGATTCATTTATTGTATTGAATTAGACTGTTTTTCATAGGCTTAGACTGTTTTTCAATGGGCCAATGTAAATAGATGGGAATTTATTATTTATTAATTATTTTTTGGTCATTTTTGAAAAAACTTGATATAGTATATAACAGGAGACACTCTTCAAGGATTAGTTGGTTTTAGCTAGCCAGCATTCTGCTAACGGAAGTTAGCTTTCTGAAGGGTCCACCGACTTGTGCTTAGAGTATGTTGTTCAGGGCATCCATGACCATCTGGCGTTTCGATTTTAGCTGGCTAGCATGTTGCTAACGGAAGTTAGCTTTCTGAAGGGTCTACAGACTTGTGCTTAGAGTATGTTGTTCAGGGCATCCATGACCATCTGGCGTTTCAATTTCAAGCATTTTGGACCATTTTGAAAAATGCTAATTAGCCACATGCTAGCTTGGCCAAGGACATTTGCCATACTCGGCCGGCCCATACAGTGGTTTTGTAAATGTCCGAGTTTTTCATTAGGGACATTTGCCATACTCGGCCGGCCCATACAGTGGTATTGTAATTGTCCGAGTTTCTCAATCGGGACATTTGCTAACCCATTGCATGGCCGGCCGAGTATGGCAAATGTCCCTGGTGCTTTTAAGGGGATTTCACCTCTTTTGTACCCATAAAAGGTGCCCAAAACCTGGGTACTTGCTTAGTAAAGTGACCATGGTGCTCTTCTATTGACCCTGGTACTTTTACTGACATTTTACCTGTTTTGTACCCAGGAAAGGTGGCCAAAACCCTGGGTACTTACAGGGACATTGGGTGGACATTGACTGACACCGGGTGGACTATATGCCAAAATACATTGGTCTGTCGGGCCTCTGGAGCACACTCAAGTCAAGTCAAGTCAAGTCAAGTCTTTTATTGTCAGATACACAGAATGACACAGGGTCAGACTGGGCACTGAAATTCTTAGGACAAGGCACCACACAACAACTACCATAGCATAACATAATATAACATAACATAACATGACATACACACTGTACAAGAACTCTGAACATAGTACTAACATATATACATATAATACACATAATAACTAGACTACAGACAAATGGGAGTAGCAGGAAGTGAAAGCAGGTAGTGCAATAGAAAGTGTAAGTGTAAGTACAAGGCTGAAAGTGACAGTGTATGTAAAGTGACGAGTGTAAAGTGTCGAGTGCAAAAGTGTCGATCGTGTGTCAGTGTCCATTGAGCAGCCTGATGGCTCTCGGGAAGAAACTGTTCTCCAGTCTCTGTGTGCGAGACCGGATACTACGGTACCGCCTTCCAGAAGGCAGCGGGGTGAACAGGCTGAAGGCTGGATGATGGCACTCCATGACCTTGCATACCCTCCGACCCCTTGGACCCCAAACTTAAGCACTGCCCTGAGTTAAAACCACTCTGCCGAATTTTTGTAATTTCGGGCCCCTGGTGGCCGGCCACCACGGCCACCAGGGTAATGTTTTGACACGGGCTATATCATTTCTTTTCGTTTATACCACCAGGGGCCCGAAACGAATTTTTTTTTCCTGAATGGTTTTAACTCAGGGATGGGTGCTTAAGTGTGGGTGCACGGGGTCGGATGGTGCGCAAGGTCATGGAGTGTGCTCCAGAGGTGGTTCTGGCCAACATTTACCCAAGAATAGTCACTCCTCGGCCGGCCTTGAAGGGACTGTCCGGCTGGTGTCATTCACTGTCCATCAAATGTCCCTGGTACTTTTAATGACATTTCACCTGTTTTGTACCCAGGAAAGGTGCTTCAAGTCCTTGGTACTTGTATAGTAATGTGACCATGGTGCTCATTGTCTGCTATTGTCCCTGGTACTTTTAGTGACATTTTACCTGTTCTGTACCCAGGAAAGGTGCTTCAAGTCCTGGGTACTTGCATAGTAATGTGACCATGGTGCTCATTGTCTTCTATTGTCCCTGGTACTTTTAGTGACATTTTACCTGTTTTGTACCCAGGAAAGGTGCTTCAATTCCTGGGTACTTGTATAGTAATGTGACCATGGTGCTCATTGTCCCTGGTACTTTTAGTGACATTTGACCTGTTTTGTACCCAGGAAAGGTGCTTCAAGTCCTGGGTACTTGTATAGTAATGTGACCATGGTGCTCATTGTCCCTGGTACTTTTAGTGACATTTTACCTGTTCTGTACCCAGGAAAGGTGGCTCAAGCCCTGGGTACTTGCATAGTAAAGTGACCATGGTGCTCCCATAAAGGACCAGGGCATCCATGGCTGTCTGGCGTTTCATTTTCATGCATTTTGGCCGTTTTTAAAAATCGCTAATTAGCCACATGCTAAACCGGAAGTACTGGAAGTACCTCTTGTGAAGGGTCTAGAGCTTAGTTCTTTGAGTATGTTAGTCACGCCACCCTGGGGACTCTGTGGTTTCAATTTCAAGCATTTTGGAGCATGTTGAAAAATCGCTATTAGCCACATGCTAACCATTAGCCAAGCCTTCTAAAGCTTTTTTTAAAGTGAATATTGAGAATAAAAATACGGGGCCAAGGACCATGGACTCAGACCACTTTGACTGATGTGCACCTAGGAGATGTCGCCGCGATCCTGGGTAGTTTTCTTGCAAATTGACCATTTTCCTCCCAAAATAGAGAGCATGCCAAGTGAAGTTGAGTTTCTCAAATCGGGACATTTGCTCACCACTTGCATGGGCCGGCCGAGTTTGGCAAATGTCCCCGGTTATTTTAAGATTATTTCACTGGTTTTGTACCCAGGAAAGGTGCCCAAAACCTGGGTACTTGCTTAGTAAAGTGACCATGGTGCTCCCATAAAGGACCAGGGCATCCGTGGCTGTCTGGCGTTTCATTTTCAAGCATTTTGGACGTTTTTAAAAATCGCTACTTAGCCACATGCTAAACCGGAAGTAATGAAGGCATCTGGGGTTTCGATATCAGGACGGGGGACATTTGCCATCCACGGCCCATGGCATGTATTAAGAATGTCCCGGCTCCCCCTGGTGGCGTGAAGAGAGCAAATGACATTTGCAATACATTTATTGCATTTTTTAAAACTTAATAACGCGGCGAGCGAAGGTCAGAACTGAAATATTTCTCCTCCACAGGGTACCTCGGAAGGGGCACTGTGTCCCCGAGGTGTTTTTAGATTTTTAGCGGCCTCCTAAGGGCTCCGAAACTCGGCCGGCAAATCGTGTTCCCTGGACGCGCGGCCGGCATTGCTGATGTCCCCAAGTGCCTCACGGCTGGCTTGGGAAGTCGGCAAATCAGGGCTTTTGACACCCAAATGGAACGGGCTGAATGAGGACATGCCGGAATGTAACCACAATGACATTACATTTCCAGACAGCACTCATTTGGCCTGACATGAGGGTGACTTTTGATCTAAACATGCCAGAGCTTAGCTCTCTTTTCCGGGTGATAGCCCTGGTCCACCCGGTCCCGAATATGTCCTTCTGGTCTCTGTAGCCCCAGGAATCACCCCGAAATAGGCGTTTGAAAAGTAAAAACCTGCTCAATGTCGCCCTCCTGTGGTGTAATTTTATAACACCCATAACTCTGCCAAAAAACATCCCACAGACCCCATACTTGGCACAGGCACTCTCTGCGGCGACTAGTACCTTGCCATGGGGTTGGATATTTTAAAAGAAAAGGGGTAAATTCGATTTAAGGGTCCCAGAGTTTCGGTCTCTTTTCCGGGCGATAGCCCTGGTCCACCCGGTCCCGAATATGTCCTTTTGGTCTCTGTACCCCCCAGGAATCACCCGGAAATAGGCGTTTGAATGCGGCTCTCTATCGCCATTGTGTGGCGGACCTTTATAAGGCTATAACTCCTCGAGGAAACGTCCGATTGACCCCAAATTTGGCATGCATGGTCCGGGTAAGTAGGTGCTCAATGTACCCTGGTCAGATATTTTTTTTAAAGGGGTAAATTTGAAATAAAGGTCCCAGAGTTTCGTTTTCTTTTTGCGGTGGAAGCCCTGGTCCCCCCGGTCCTGAATATGTCATTTTGGTCTCGGTAGCCCCCAGGGATCACCCCAAAATAGGCATTTGAATGCGGCTCTCTATCGCCATCGTGTGGCGGACCTTTATAAGGCTATAACTCCTCGAGGAAATGTCCGATTGACCCCAAATTTGGCATGCATGGTCCGGGTAAGTAGGTGCTCAATGTACCCTGATCAGATATTTAAAAAAAGGGGTAAATTAGAAATAAAGGTCCCAGAGTTTCGGTCTCTTTTTGGGGTGAAAGCCCTTGACCACCCGGTCCCGAATATGTCCTTTTGGTCTCGGTAGCCCCCAGGGATCACCCCGAAATTGGCGTTTGAATGCGGCTCTCTATCGCCATCGTGTGGCGGACATTTATAAGGCTATAACTCCTCGAGGAAACGTCCGATTGACCCCAAATTTGGCAGGCATGGTCCGGGTAAGTAGGTGCTCAATGTACCCTGGTCAGATATTTAAAAAAAGGGGTAAATTAGAAATAAAGGTCCCAGAGTTTCGGTCTCTTTTTGGGGTGAAAGCCCTTGACCATCCGGTCCCGAATATGTCCTTTTGGTCTCGGTAGCCCCCAGGGATCACCCCGAAATTGGCGTTTGAATGCGGCTCTCTATCGCCATCGTGTGGCGGACCTTTATAAGGCTATAACTCCTCGAGGAAACGTCCGATTGACCCCAAATTTGGCAGGCATGGTCCGGGTAAGTAGGTGCTCAATGTACCCTGGTCAGATATATTTTTAAAAGGGGTACATTTGAAATAAAGGTCCCAGAGATTCGGTCTCTTTTTGGGGTGAAAGCCCTTGACCACCCGGTCCCGAATATGTCCTTTTGGTCTCGGTAGCCCCCAGGGATCACCCCGAAATAGGCGTTTGAATGCAGCTCTCTATCGCCATCGTGTGGCGGACCTTTATAAGGCTATAACTCCTCGAGGAAACGGCCGATTGACCCCAAATTTGGCAGGCATGGTCCGGGTAAGTAGGTGCTCAATGTACCCTGGTCAGATCTTTTTTTAAAGGGGTACATTTGAAATAAAGGTCCCAGAGATTCGGTCTCTTTTTGGGGTGAAAGCCCTGGTCCCCCCGGTCCCGAATATGAGGTTCTTGTCCCGGTACCCCCTCGGGATCACCCCGCAAAAGGTGTTTGAATGCGGCTCTCTACTGCCACCAAGGTATGGAAGACGGTACTTGTGCTATAACTCCGCCGGGGAAGGTCCAATCGGGCTGAAAGTTGCTGTGCATGGTCCGGGTGGCTAGACGCTCATGACCCAGTGGTCAAACATTTTTTTAAAGGGGTACATTTGAAATAAAGGTCCCAGAGATTCGGTCTCTTTTTGGGGTGAAAGCCCTGGTCCCCCCGGTCCCGAATATGTGGTTCTTGTCCCGGTACCCCCTCGGGATCACCCCGCAAAAGCCGTTTGAATGCGGCTCTCTAGCGCCACCAAGGGCCCAGGGTGTTGGTCTCTATTTGGTGTGATAGCCCATGTCCACCCGGTCCCGAATATGTGCTTCTTTTCCTGGTAGCCCCCAGGAATGACCCCGCAAAAGCCGTTTGAACGTGGCTTCTAGCGCCACCAAGGTATGAAAAGATGGTACTTGTGCTGTAACTCCGCTGGGGAAGGTCCGATCGGGCTGAAATTTGCTGTGCATGGTCCCAGTGGGTAGACACTCATGGCCCAGTGGTCAAATATTTTTTAAAAGGGGGTACATTCGAATTAAAGGTCAAATTCCAAATAAAGGTCCCAGAGTTTGGGTCTCTATTTGGGGTGATAGCCCTGGTCCCCCCGGTCACGAAAATGTGCTTCTTGTCCTGGTACCCCCTCGGGATCACCCCGAAAAAGGTGTTTGATCGGCCTCCATTTGGGTGACAAAAAGTCACCTCCATGTCATCATTTCTTTGCCCGGCCCCGATGCGCGCAAACCGGCGTCGGAGCTCTGCAGCGTGCGAGACGGCGGGCAGAGGACTGTTAACGCGACACGTAGAGACAGAAATGACATGCTTCTGCTGTAATTTGGTGCTATAGAAAAAGTGACAGGGGGACAGGCCAATTTTCTTGAATGTCATGCAATCTACCACGCCGCGTTCGACTGGTAGGTCGCCGCGATCGACTGGCAGGTCGCCGCGATCGACCGGGCGATCGCGGCGACGTATTGAGCACCCCTGTTGTAGGTCATCATGCTTAACTCTTGAATTAATTAGGCTTGGGCGTGGCCCCATAGCATAGCCCTAATTTCCATTTTTATTCTATTTATACTTTATAGTTGAGATGAACTGCTTTTAAAATCAAATTCAGGTGAGTTTGGAGGAAATGCAAACCATCCTACACTACACAATAACACAACAGTATTATATTGTATCTTTAACTTCAGCATAGCTCCTTTTTTCAATCATGTTTAGGCATAGCCAAATAAGCATATGAAATAATGTCTTTCTTTCTCACACACACGCACACACAGAAATGTGGAGTTCTTACCGTGGATCAAGGAGTGTAGCGATGGTGTCCAGGCGCTCAGATTCAATATCGCTGAATCTCCTCTTGACAGCTTCCAGCAGCGTGGCTTTAGCTGTGTTCACCCCGTGGTCAGTCTCTGTTGTTTTCTCAAGAAGACGAGTTAAAGCTCTGACGGAGGGTATGACATCTGCAGCTGCTGCAGTTGATGAACTAATCGTTTTTGTAAGCTCGTCAAAAGGGTCAAGCACTGAAATCATATTCTCCACCAATTTCCACTCATGGACAGTCAACGTGGAAGGCAATTCAAAGTCAGCTGCATCACACACCCTTGCACAGAGGCAGCCAGCTGTGACCCGCACAGTTAGACGATGGTCCGAGGGAGCTGAGGAGGCTCTGAGGGACTGTTTTTAGTCTACTGTGTCGGAGGTATTCAGTGACGCCCATGGGGAGGACATTGATGGTCTCACCGACTGCATCATGGACTACATCAACTTCTGTGTTGAGAGCACTGTACCCACCAGGACTGTACGGTGCTTCTCAAATGGCAAACCCTGGGTCTCTCCGGAGATAAAGGCCCTCCTCAAAGAGAAGAAGAGGGTCTTTAGGATGGGTAACAGGGAGAGTCTGAGGACTATTCAGAGGGAGCTGAGGATTAAGATCAGGGAGGGGAAAGATATCTACAGGAAGAGGATGGAGGATTTCTGGGGTCTGGAAGGGCCTCAAGGCGATGTCTGGGTTCAAGGGGCCTAACCAACAGCCTGTGGGGGACCAACATTGGGTGAATGAGCTGAACTTATTCTTCAACAGATTTGACCAGCCATCCACCCCCCTTCCTCACACTCGGTCCACTCAGACCCCCCCCAACCTCCCTGCTGCTGCAACCCCCATCATCTGCACCCCTTGTGGATTACTCCCCCTCCTCCACCTCCCCCCCTCCACCTCTCATACTCACTCTACGACCAGCAACTCACCCCCACTCCAACACCTCACAGCACTCCAACCCCCCAGAGTGTCCCTTATCCAGGTGAGGAAGGAACTGAGGAGGATTAAAGTGAGGAAGGCCACGGGTCCAGACGGCATCAGCTCAAGGCTCCTCAAAACCTGTGCAGACCAGCTATGCGAGATAGTGGAGCACGTCTTCAACTTGAGCTTGAGGCTGGGGAAAGTACCACAGCTGTGGAAGACCTCCTGTGTGGTACCAGTACCGAAGACCCCGCGGCCCAAGGACCTCAACAGCTTCAGGCCGGTGGCATTAACATCACACCTGATGAAGACCCTGGAGAGGTTGGTCCTTGTCCAGCTTCACCTCCTGGTGAGCTCATCGCTGGACCCACTTCAGTTCGCCTACCAACCTGGCATCGGGGTGGATGACGCCGTCATCTTCCTGCTGCAGCGATGCCTCTCTCACCTGGAAAAGGCTGGAAACACTGAGAGTCATGTTCTTCGACTTCTCCAGTGCCTTCAACACCATCCAGCCTTTGCTTCTGAAGGACAAGCTGGAGAAGTCCGGGGTGGACCACCACCTCACTGCATGGATCCTGGACTACCTCACCAACCATCCACAGTATGTGAGGATAGGGAGATGTGAGTCAGACCGGGTCTCCTGCAGCACAGGGGCTCCACAAGGAACCGTTCTGGCTCCATTCCTCTTTACCATCTACACCTCGGACTTCAATCACAACTCCGACCACGTCTACCTGCAAAAGTTCTCTGATGACTCTGCAATCGTCGGCCTCATCTCTGCCGACGATGACAGGGAATACAGAGAACTGAACCAGGACTTTTTGTAATGGTGCCAGCGGAACCGCCTCCACATCAACTCCAGTAAGACCAAGGAGCTGGTGGTGGACTTCCGCCGTGGTAAACGCTCTCCTCTGGTACCAGTGAGCATCCAGGGACTGGACATTGAGATTGTAAAATCTTATAAGTACCTGGGTGTTCACCTGAACAACAAACTGGACTGGACTGACCACGCTCACGCACTCTATAAGAAGGGACAGAGCAGACTCTTTTTGCTGAGGAGACTGAGGTCCTTTGGAGTGCAGGGAGCACTCCTGAAGACCTTCTTTAACTCTGTGGTGGCATCCGTCATCTTTTATGGAGTGGTCTTCTGGAGCAGCAGCATGGCAGCGGCTGACAGGAAGAGGCTGAACAAGCTGCCGAAGAAGGCTAGCAGCGTGCTGGGGTGTCCTGTGGAGGTGGTGGGGGACGGGAGGATGATGGCAAAGCTCTCGTCCCTGATGAACCACACCTCCCACCCCATGCATGATACTCTCGCACCTCTGCACAGCTTCTTCAGCCACCGGCTGATTCACCCCCGGTGTCTGAGGGAGAGGTACCACAAGTCCTTCAGCTGCTGCTGTCAGGCTGCACAACAAACTGCAGTAGATCGCTGGAGATCCTGGCAAACTCAACACTTTACTCAGCACTTTACTTTGTTTTCCCCTTGTATATTTAGTATTAGTTTTTATTATTTAGTTTTGTGTTTTATAATTATTTGTATTAATGCTCTGATGTGCACCGCTGCTGTGATTTTTGAAATGTCCCCACTGTGGGACGAATAAAGGTATATATCATATCATATCATATCAGCACATAGGGCACGCTTCTGTTCCAGTAAACTTTTTAGCATGGCTATTCCACCGGGTGGGTATGTCCTGTTGTAGCCTCTTTGGAGGCTTGTTCAGATTCATTTGTTTCTGAATACTGAACAGTCGGGAGTAAGCAAGCTGTGAATGCTTAAAATGACCGACGATGCATCTTCCACTTGCGATGACATCAATGATGGCACGCTGTGCCAAAACTCCCTCGTGCACGGCGAGCTGGAGGGTGTGCGCCGTGCACGCTAGGCTAGGTAAACGCGCGTCCCTCGTGGCCTTCTCCACATTCCTGGCGTTATCCCGCAGAATATCGTGCACCTTTTCCTGTGGGATTCCCCATGCTTGGAACATGTCTGTGAAAGCTGCAGCAGGAGCCTCCGCGGTGTGCAACCCGTGAAACTCTTAGAGTGAAGCACCACTTTGGTCAGCTCGAAGTTTTCATGAATAAACTGCACAGTTAGGCTCAGCGTAGACATAGGACAGACACTCGAACTCCAGATGTCACCCGTGAAGCTAACTGCCCTGATGTTGATCTTCATAAGGCTCTCGGTGTGCGTGGAGACATTTTGGTAGAATTCCGGCAGACAAACATCAGTTAGGTATTTTCGGCCCGGCAGCGTATAGTGTGGATCCAAGCAGGATACAAGGCGTTTGAACCCGGCGTCTTCCACAACAGACAGCGGCTGCTGATCAAGGCATATGAATTCCATTACCTTTGCATTTAATTCCTTTCGTCTCTTGTTGTCGTTGCTGTCGTTTCAATGTCTCTGTTACGGTCAGCTGACTGAGTGGCGTTTGGGAAGAGGTTGCACGCTCGTTGTCTTTCTCTGCCTTAACGCTTGCCAACTTCATAAACTCCTCAAATTTCTTGATGTGACAAGCCTTCAAACGCCGTCTGAGGTTCGTGGTGTTGAAACCCCTTTGACGCGTTCCTCCACGGGGAACTACTTTTGAGCAGACGTTGCAAACTGCAAATTTGTTATCTTTCTCCGACACCTTGTAATATTGCCAGACCGGCGAAGCCATTTTGTCTCAGTGGTTTCACCTTTACCGTTTTGAGAACGCCGATCAAAACCGTTAATGGGAATATCGGCCGATATGGATCGGCGCCAATCAGATCGGAGCATCCCTAGTTATACATGTATAAGAGGACATCCTGTATACACACATGTATATACGTGTATATATATATATAAATGTATACCCCTCCAGAGTGCTCGCCCAAGAAGCCCAGCAGGAAGCCTGAACATGGTCAAGGCCGTGGGCACGGCGGAGACGTAGCCTCGGTGCTAGGTGTTCCAATTCTCCTTGAAGTGCCAATCGGGATCCGAGGCTCCCAAGGTGACGCAGTGCTCGACTCGGGGTGCACATACTCATTGATCAGTATAACTTTGTGGAATAGCACGAGGAATGCAGGTGAAAACTTAGGTGCGAGTGAGATCCCTAAATGTATTATGGCTAATGGTAAAGCGAGCGTGGAAATAGGTAGAACTGTCCTCTACGCTCCACGATGCCCCCATAACTGTTGGCATACATGTCCTTGGGGATGACCAACTATGCATGCCTTTACTGCTGAGGCTGGACTTCATGTGCACAGGTCAGATTATCTTAAAGCCATACCTGAGGAAATATTGCAAGCCCGGAAGTAAAGAGTCCAAGTTATTATCAAAGACCCGGGATGCACTGAAATGGGGTAGTGCAGAGCTTCTACATGGTGGTAATGGAAGACATCGGTACCGAACAGCCTGTAGGTCTGCTGTGGGAGGCTCAACCGAAGGTGGTCAGGTCGCTGTTGCAGAAGTGGCCTGCGGTGTGGACAGAGTCCACTAGAGCCACCGAAGTTATAAAACACAAGATATGGATGACACTTGAGCTGCCAGTTCGAAAGAGAGCCTACAGAGTGTCACCGCAGAAGCAGACTGTTATTGAAGAACAACTTAAAAAAATGCTCAGCAACGGCGTCATTGAGCCATCCTCTTCTGCATGGGCCTCACTTGTAGTCTTAACCCCACGGAAAGATGAGACACCCCGTTTCTCTGTGGACTACAGGGGAGTTAATGCAAAACCCACTATGATGCCTATCCAGTGCCGCTTGTCCATGAAATTCTGGAGTCCTTGCAGGGGGCCCAGTACTTTAGCTCCCTGGATCACCGCAGTGGATACTGTCAGGTGGCGATGGATGTGGAGAGCAAGCAGAAGACCGCCATGATCACCCATCTCGGCCTATTCCAATTCAAGGTCATGCCATCTGGTTTGCATAATGCGGGTGCCACCTTCCAGAGGTTGATGGAAAGAGTCCTGGGAGAGTTGAAGGGCAAGAGCTGCTTTGTCTACATAGACGATATTATTGTCTTTTCTCAGACTCGTAAGCAACTCTCGACGCAGTGTTTCAGGAACTCCACCAGGCTCACCTAACCCTCAATGTAAAGAAACGCCATCTTCTCCAGACCCAACTCGACTTCCTTGGGCATGTTGGCTCCAGAAAAGGCGTCAAGTTGACCCCACAAAGGTCCATGCCATCACGGCCTATCCAGCCCCCACAGATCTGAAGTCTCCAAAGGTTCCTGGGTCTAGTGGGCTGGTACCACAAGTTTATTCCTAGGTTGATTGACATTGTGTCCCCACTCAACAACTTCAAGAAGAAAGGGGTAGTGTGGGAGTGGACGGCTCAATGCCAGGCCGCCTTCGAACAGCTCAAGGATCGGTTGCAGTCGTCACCGGTGCTGGCTCAACCGAGACCCAACCTTGCTTTTCAAGTTCACTGTGACGCTAGTGGGGCGGGGCTTGGAGCCGTTCTGATGCAGGTCATTGAGGGAGACGAAAGAGTCATCGCCTTCACATCAAGGGCTCTCCAGGGTGCTGAACTGAGGTATTCCATCTCAGAGCAAGAATGTCTGGCAGTTGTGTGGGCGGTGGAGAAGTGGCGTCATTTCTTGGAGGGTGAACCGTTTGATGCGTTTACAGACCACAGTGCTCTGGCGTGGGCATTCAATTGTCCCAAAGCATCGTCAAGGCTCACCAGATGGACTCTGCGCCTGCAGGCATTCTTTTTCCGGGTTCATTATAAGAAGGGTTGCTGCAACGTTGTTCTGGATGCGCTGTCCCGCGCACCACTCCATCACAAGTAGGTAGTGTGTCTGGCTGTCGCCAAGTCCCACTGGTCTGATCTACCCAGTTCACTAAAGGACATTGAAGAGGCTCAGCAGACTGACACCTTGTGCCAAGAGCGTAGTCAGACTGTTTGCCAGCCCACACCTGGCCGCATTCACTACCAACTACATCAAGCATTGTTATCCCGGGGCATGCCTTCCAAGTACGGAAGTTTCAACTACCAGTTAGTTGTTCCGGCTGTTCTGTCCCCAAAGTTTCTGGCCTTTTTCCATGATAGCCCCTTTGGAGGGCATTTAGGATGGATAAAGACTCCTAAAGATCCTCGAGGTGGCGTGGTGGCCAACAGTCCGAAAGGATGTTTGGGGCCATATCCGTGTCTGTCGTACATGTCAGCAGTACAAAGGCACGAACAAAAAGCCCGCCGGTCAGCTCCAAACGACTGAGATCAAACAACTCGGCGAAGTGATCGGCGTTGACTTCATGTGGCCCTTTCCGCTTAGCAAGGCACGGAATTCAGTCCTGATGGTAGTGGTAGACTATTGCAGTAAATGGGTCGAACTGTTCGCTCTTAGGGATGCCAAGCTAATTTCTAGCCTGTGTGAGAGCTGGGGAGTGGCGCGAAAGCTCACTACGGCATACCACCCTCAGACCAATCTGACAGAGAGGGTCAATAGGACACTGAAGACCACGATAGCCTCTTTTGTAGATGACCACCTTCAAGATTGGGACTGGTGACTGTCCTTCTGGTCACATGACATCTATTGTTCTGTCCATCCTGGAGAGGGATCCTCGTCTGTTGCTCTCCTGAAGGTTTCTTCCCTTTTTTCCCCTTGAATGGTTATTTGGGAGTTTTTCCTGATCCGATGTGAGGTTTTGGGACAGGGATGTATGTGTACAGATTGTAAAGCACTCTGAGACAAATTTGTAATTTTTGAAAATGGGCTATACAAATAAACTGAACTGATTGCCTGAGTTCCGGTTGGCTCTCAACTCAGCGGTACATGAGACCACTGGCGTGACTCCTGCAATGTTGGCCCTGGGCGGCAAAGTTAAAGGCCCGCTGGAGCGTCTCGTGCACCAGACCCCCACACCTCTACAAACCACACACTACACACACACTCGCAGATGATAAAAGAGATCGAAAGACATGTTGGTGTGGCCAAAGCCATCTTTCCCCTGAGGATTAAGTTATAAGGGAGAATTGTTACTGTTTTTATTAATTACCTCTGCTATGCCTATGATTATTTTCAGCATGATTTAATGTGCAGATATTGAGTTAATCAAAGCTAAAGTCACCGTAAAACAAAAAATGAGCAGATCATTAAAAGTTTATATAATGTATAATTTCTCGTTCGAGAGCTCATGCTATCTCCATGGTCATTTTCAAAGATTATATTAAACTTCCAATAGATTTCTGTTGCAGTGGATCCAGTTACTCTTCTGTTTTTTGAGTACATTTCCGTGTGATCGTGTTCTTAAATGTTCACACTGTGATGAAGGTGAGGACTTGGATACCTAGACAGCATGGCTCATCCATCGATGGCCACCACACTGCAAAGGGCTGTGCCAGATTGTCTGTTCAATTCCTCATCGGGTTCCTTCCTCTTCCATCTCAATACTGGCAACGTTCCTTCTGTCCTGGTGTTTACTAATGTTATTGTTTTGTATTTTGTATTTGTGTTTGTACATGAAGAGCAACAAATACACATTTAGTCAGACTCCTTGAACGTCTCCAGTAATGAAAGTTGATATCAGTCACCGTTGTTCATAATGTGCTCCCTGCAGATGTCCAGCAGCTGGTAGGGATTAAAGCAGATGTCCCCCCTGAGGACCAGGACCAGGAGGACCCAGAGCTCCTCCACGTAAAAGAGGAGCCGGAGCCCCTCCACATAAAAGAGGAGCCAGAGCCCCTCCTCATAAAAGAGGAGCCAGAGCCCCTCCCCATAGAAGAGGATCCCCTCCACATAAAAGAGGAGCCGGAGCCCCTCCACGTAAAAGACCTGCAGGATCTCTGGACCCGTCTAGAGGGAGATCAGCTCATTGTGCTGCAGGAGGCCGATATCGCCAAGTTCTCATTCACTGCTGTGACTTTTACGAGTGAAGATGACGAACCTCAGACCTCACAGCTTCATCAAAGTCAGACGGAGGATGACAGAGAGGCGGAGCCTCCAGCCAGCAGCTTAGCTACACTGATACAAACAGAAACTGATGGAGAGGACTGTGGGGGACCAGGACCAGACAGGAACCTAAATCCACATCGTGAATCACATCCAAATGCTGACGATGAAGAGGCTTCAGACTCTTCTGAGACTGAAGCCAGTTGTTGTGAGTGGCAAGAAGCTTTGTCAGATTCTGGACCTGAAAGTGTAGATGAGGACAATGTCTGGAAGGAGCCCAGGGCACCTGAGTCTGCTGCACATGCCCCGAAATATAAGGAAGCTCTTGTAAGTCATGTGGGATGTAACACTGGCAACACATCCAAGCTCATGAGAAAGAAACCCTTCAGTTGTGATGAGTGTGGGAAAAGATTTACACAACAGGGACATCTGAAGTCACACATGAGAGTCCACACAGGAGAGAAACCATTCAGTTGTGAGGAGTGTGGGAAAAGATTTACACAACAGGGAAATTTGAAG
>NC_079393.1:28933911-28954492 GCF_029220125.1 Pseudoliparis swirei
GAAATGTTTCCGTTCTTTGGTTAACATGGGCTGTGATCTGCTCCATTCTGTAGATCTCTGTCACAATGTCTCTCCATGATGTAATTGTAGGACACTCTGGTAATAACCATTTTCTGGTAATAGACTTTTTACTGGCCACCAGCATTGCATTTATCAAGAGTCTGTCCCCTTTCGGCCAGCTTTGAGGTATATTTCCAAGGTACAGAATCTTAAAGTCCAAAGGGATGTCCTCGTGAAAGATGTCCTGTAAAGCATTGTGTACCGCCTTCCAAAAGTTTTGAATGATGGGACAGTCCCAGAAGATGTGGTAATGGTTTGCGCTTTGGTGTCCACACTTTCTCCAGCAAACGGGAATGTTATCGCTATAATGAGACGTCTGAGATGAAGTATCTTATACAATTTTTCCAGTTAAACTCTCGCCAGCTCATTGAACTGGTACATTTCCATTGATACCCCCATATTAATGTCCATTCTTCCTCAGAAATATCTATCCCAGATTCCTTTTCCCATTTTACTTTAATGTATGCTGTTGAATGAGTTTTAAGCTCTAGAAAGCATTTATATATGGCTGATATTGCCCCTTTATTGCAATTTGACTTGTATGCTCTTTTAAACAGTTCTATGAGACTGGAGTTTACCTCCGTTACCTTTTTAACATTTTCATTGACAAAATGCCGCAACTGTAGGTATCTAAAGAAGTCCTGTTTCTCTAAAAGATAATTTTCTTTAATCATTTCAAAACTAAACAGTTTGTTTCCCTTCATAATATTGCATAAAGCTGTTATTCCATTATCTTTCCATTTTTTGAATCTGGTGTCCATTTTATTTGGTGTGAAGTCTGAGTCATATCCACACCATTTAAGGCACAGTAGATCTCCTTCAAGTTTGTATTCTCTAATGATATTCTTCCACACTTTAAGGGTCAATTTGACCCATGGATTATCAGAACTGTTTATGTAGTGTTGCATTTTAGAGTCAGCTATGATTGCTTGTATTGGAATGGGAAATATTTTTTCTTCAATGTCTTTCCACTGTGCATCATATGAAGGATTGCACCAGCATATTATAGCTCTTGTCTGGGCGGCATAGTCGTATTCCTTGAGGGATGGCAGACCCCATCCTCCCTTCTCCTTTACTAACTGCAGTGTTTTAAGACGAACCCTTGGTCTCTTGCCTTGCCACACATATCTCAACAACATTTTGTCCCATTCATTAAGCTGGCCCTGAGAAACTTCTATTGGTAGGGTTTGAAATAGATATAACAATCTGGCTAATATGTTCATTTTAATAGATTGTATTCTTGAGCTGAAACTAAAGAATGGTATGAGGTTCCATCTTGTGATATCTTCTTTGATTTTTTTGTTTATTGGTGAGTAGTTATATTCTGATAGTTTTGACAGATCTTTTGGAATATTTATGCCTAGGTACTTAAGGGATTTTGCTTGCCATGACCATGGGTATTTGCTTTCCATTTCTGATGTTGGATTATAGTTATACGATAGCACTTGTGTTTTACCCACATTAACCTTATATCCTGATAATTGCCCATATTTCTCAAGTGCCAGCATCAGCTGGGGCAAAGAGTGTGTTGGCTGGCTAAGATAAACTAGTACATCATCTGCGTAGCAAGCTAGCTTATGCTCTCTTTCTGCCAGTTGAATGCCTCTTATTTCTCTGTTTTGTCTTAAATATTGGGCTAGTGGTTCAAGGAAAAGTGCAAATAATATTGGTGACCATGCGCAGCCCTGTCTTGTACCCCTTTCCAGGGTAAACCTATTTGATAAATAACCATTGACCTTGACCCTTGCAGTAGGAGTATTGTATGATGATTGTAAGGTTTTTATAATCCTGGCATGGAAACCAAATCTATGAAGAGTTCTGAAAAGAAAATCCCAATTGACGGAGTCAAAAGCCTTCTCAGCATCTATACTAATTACTATTGCTTCTAATTTGTTTTTTGCTATATGATTAATAATATGTAACGTCCTTCGTATATTGTCTTGTGTTTGACGTTGGTGTATGAAACCTGTCTGATCGTTGTGGATCAATTTAGTCATAAACTTTTCAAGTCTTCTGGCCATAATAGAAGTGAACATCTTATAATCTATATTTAAAACAGATATTGGTCTGTAAGACGCACACTCCGTTTTATCCTTGCCTTCCTTTGGAATGGCAGAAATAATGGCCTCCTTCCAACTAGGAGGTGTTTGGGCCTTTTCCAGGACCCAGTTTAGTGTAGGAAGTATGATAGGAATCAAGTCATTTTTAAACTCCTTGTACCACTCAGCTGTAAAACCATCGGAACCTGGAGCCGTACCTACTTTAAGTCTGCTAATTGCTGCTTGCAGTTCACTTTCTGTTATCTCAGCGATCAGCTCTTGGGTTTGCTCTTCATGGGTAATTCCAGGGTGTTCAAGAAAGTATCAATCTGGGCTATGTCTCCTCCTGGGACTCTTGTATACAATTTTTTGTAAAATGCTTCAAATGCTTCATGAATCTCACTTAGTTTGTTTTGGATCTCCTTTGTCCTAGGGTGTCGTATTTTATGAACTGTATTTTCAGGTAGTTTTTTCTTCAGTTTCCATGCCAGTATTTTCATTGATTTTGGGCCACTTTCATAATGTCTCTGTTTCAGATACATGAGGTTTCTTTTAATGTCTTGTGTGGTTAAACTTCTAATTTCATTTCTGGTTTTCTCGATTTCCTGAAATGTATTTCCATCTGAACTGGCCTTATGTTTTGTTTCTAAATTCTTCAATTCTTGTTGTAGCTCCTCTAGAGCCTTTTTTCTTTGTCTTTTCTTATGTGAGGCTATTGCTATAATTTTTCCTCTTAAAACCGCTTTCATAGTATCCCACAATATAAGAGGTGAGACCTCATCATTATCATTAAATTCTAGGAAGACACTCATTTCTTTTCTAACATCTTGTTTGAAACCAGGGTCATTGAGAAGGCCAGAGTTTAGTTTCCATATAGTATTTCGGGGTGGTAGGTCAAGGTCAACCATTAGATAAATAGGCGCATGGTCACTCAAATCAATTGTCCCAATATCACATGAATGTATTTTATCTATTTTATCTCCCAAATGTTATAAAATAATCTATTCTTGTGTAAATGGAGTGAGGAGCGGAGTAGTGGGTGTAATCTCTTCTTTGTGGGAATAGTTCTCTCCATATATCAATAAGTCCCACATCCTTGAAAAGTGTGTTGACTTTTCTATGTAGAGATTTTGTTTCATATGTTTTCCCACTTGAAGAATCAAGTTGTGGTTGAAGATGGATATTAAGATCCCCCCCACATATTAGTAGGCCTTCTGTTTTTGTTATTATGATATCAATTATCTTTTGAAAAAATCCCATATCACTTCCCGGAGGTGCATAGATATTGAGTAAAGTTATTATATTTCCATCTATATTTCCCTGAACTACAACATACCTACCCTCCTTGTCTTTGATTTCAGATATCTTTTCAAAATTGACCTGTTTAGAAATGAGAATGGCTACTCCTCTCCTATGTCCTAGTTTATATGATGAGAAAAACAAGTTAGTAAAGCCCATTCTCTTCGGTTTTTCGTGCTCCTTATCATTTAAGTGGGTTTCTTGTAAATATACCACATGTGCCCTCTCCTTCTTCATTTTAGATAGAATTTTAGACCGTTTGATTGGATTTAACAGCCCGTTAACATTGTAAGAAATTATTTTAATCTTGTCACTAGCCATAGATTAAGTCTATGCATCTTTATGCTTAAACACATTTCAAATGATTTACTCCCTGAAGAAACAACAATCAAGAACATTTTCACACAATAAAACAAAAAACACAATAACATAGATTCCAAGGCTGAGGTCCTGAAATGACCCTTAACTAAGCTAGAAGGAACGTCTAGCTTGGGAGGAAAGCCTCTTCTTTTCCTAGGTAGAGGGCCTCCGCTGAAATGTCCCAAAAGGGAGAGAAAAGAAAAGAGAAAAATATTTGTCTATCATTGCAAAGGCTAACTT
The DNA here is from genome assembly GCF_029220125.1 of Pseudoliparis swirei. Classification (NCBI taxonomy): domain Eukaryota; kingdom Metazoa; phylum Chordata; class Actinopteri; order Perciformes; family Liparidae; genus Pseudoliparis; species Pseudoliparis swirei. Next base: position 28,937,910 of record NC_079393.1, read on the forward strand.
AAGGACGGGTCCCTCCATTATACTTTATACATTTGTCAGGGAAGGGAATATACTTGTGTTTAGATAGCGAATTATTATTATTATTTTGTTGTTGTTGGTACATTTATCACCATTTCACAGCGTCTTCCGTCCATTCACGGGTCCTCCGGCTCTCGTTATGTGTCCTCCCGTCGCCGTCCTGGGGCTTCCGCTCTCTCCCATGCAGTGCGGGACAGCTGCGCGGCTAAATCCTCCTTCGGTCCAGCCCTGAACACGTTGATGGGAAGTCCTCTGTTCTTCATATCTGTCGTCGCTTCCTCTGCTGACTGGTAGAGCCGTGTCCCGTTCTCGTAGTGCACTCGCAGTTTGGCTGGGAATGGAGTCTGGAAGCGAATACTGTTGTGTTTCAAAACTCGTTTAGCCTCGGAGTATTCCTTGCGCTTCTGTAGAACTGCTGGGGGGTAATCCTGGTCAAAATATATCTGCCTCGTATTGTTCATAAACACTTTTTTCTTCCCCCATGCTTTCCGTAGGATTTCTTCTTTCGTCTTGTATCTCAGGAATCGGATCACTATTGACCGTGGCTTGTCTACTCCGGTAGGTTTCGGAGCAAGTGCCCTGTGCGCTCTCTCAATGTCAATGTCCGTTGTTTTGGGTATTTCCAGTTTATCACGCAGGAGCTTTTCCACGAACTCCACCATTGATGCCCCCTCTGCGTCTTCTGGTACATTGAACATTCGGATATTTTTCCGTCTGGACCTACCTTCTAGGTCCAGCAGTTTATTCTCGAGCTGGGTCACTTCTTTTATCAGTTTTGTTACCACTTGCTCCATATTCTGGGTGCGGTCTTCTACCTCTCCAACACGATTCTCCACTTCTTTAACTTTTTGGTCAACTTTAGTGAGTTCAGATTTGATGTCGTTCAGTTGTTTATTCATATCTTGACAAAATCCCGAATCTCCTCTAACACTTTAGCCAGGCTAGCTGCTATGACTTGGTTTGCGCTAGCATCTCCATGAGGTGGGCTAGAATTTACTCGGTCAACTGTTTGCTGTTCCGTACCTTTTTTCCCCGTTGTTTCCCTTGTTCTTGATTTCGGCCCCGACATTTTGACCGTGTATAAGTGAAAAATAATATTATTTGAGTATTTTTGGGGCGAAATATATTGATTCTAGGAGGAGCTGTGTTCTCAAGCAGCCATTCGCTGTGATGACGTCACCGGAACCGTGTGGCTCTATTTCACACGACAAAATGACAACTACGCCACTTGTAACGTGTGTAAAAAGTCTATTTCGTCGAAGGGAGGAAATACAACAAATATGAAGAAGCATTTGAACACAGCATGGAATTAAATGACAGGAATGTCACGTGTTCGATGCAGCAGCTCAGCTAACGTCGGCTTCATCTCCTTCTGTCCAAGGTAAACTCCTCAGAAGTGATCACAACCACTCACTGTGTGAAGCCATTTGCCTTTATTGTGTGGAGTCGATCAAGTTATCTTCTGTCCCTTCGTTTGAAGCATACATTTGAGCTCCGGCATTGGTCTCCCATGATTGATCACTTCACGTTTGGATTGAAAGTCCAGTTTTGAAAAATGTTTGATCATAACGGTGTTAATTATCGGAGGGCGTGTGTTATCAGCAAACGTTCACGTTATCGTGTTAACCCATTATTAAACTGAGGATATCGATTTTTAATCCATTATTATACATAGTGTAGCGACCCTGTGAAGTGGCTGTCAATCACAGTGTGGCACCGTGATGCTGGTCGAGGGGGCGGGCCTGTGATTGGCGGAGTAGAGGGGAGGCGGGGTTAACCTGTCGAAAAAGGAGAGTTAAGGGTGGTTGACGGGTACCGTTGTTGTTGACGTTCGAGCTGCTGAGCTGAGAGGAGCAGCTGTCTGTGTTGGTGGATGCCCAATAAAGGAGGAGTAATAACGTCGTCCCGTCTCCGTGTCATCAGTGCCATAACGTCCGAGACGTTACAGTAGCATATAGCTACGCTAGCTTAGCTATAGAATCTTCCATTTTCAGCCCCCTACATTGAGGCAGCAGAGGTCGTGTTTGCCTCCCCTCTTAATGTGGCTTTATGTCAGCTCAGCAAATTCAGCGATTTTGTTAGTGCTATTTGTTTCATTGTGTAAACCAGCTTTCACTATATAAATAATCTCCATTGCCATCCAATTTAGCTGATGAGGTTCAGAGTCAGACCGGTTCAGAGGCTGGTCGTCTGTCTGGGTCTCAGGCTACAGCACGTCTTGTCCACCTCCTCATATCTTTGTGTTCATCCTCCAGCCCATCTGAGAGAGTGTACTCCACGGCTGGAGACACAAGAAGTCCTGAGAGATCGCGTATCCTCCCGGAGAAAGCAGACATGCATATTTTTCTGCACAAAAATTGTTGATGATCCATACAATTGATGGTTGCACACTTGGTATTTGCCACTGCTAGTTTCATTTTTGGCAGCTCAGTTCATATACCCTTTTTAAAAAAGGAAGGAGCACTGTAATTTCTAGGAACATGTTTAAATTAAACAGAATACATTTGATTTAAGTTATGTAAGTTTTATTTTAAGTTCAAGAGGAATATGTATAAATGTTTTAGGTTATTAATTTTTTTTTAAATGTGTATGTATACATACTGTATATGGTGTATGCAGCATTATAGAAAATTATAGAAAAGAAAATTAATGTAAATAAACCCGTTTGTGCTCTTTTTTTCCACCCCTTTCCCAATAAGAATCGATAAGAGAATCGATAAGGAATCGAATCGATAAGCAGGAATCGATAAGGCATCGGAATCGTTAAAATCGTATCAATTCTCATCCCTACTCGTCAGTAATGACAGCCATGTGGTTGCTGTGTTTGGATCGAGTGAGAGCTCACGTGAATACTTTTAGAATGCAGCTCTGGTCTTGGGCTCTGGTTGGAACAGTAACACGTCCACTTCAGTCACTGCCAGTGAGACCGTTGTCCACTTCTCTCTCGGGACGTCCTGTAGTTTAATTCTGATTCCTGACACAGCCGCCGTCACGTCCTCAAAGTGTCTCAGAGGACGGATAATGAAGCTGAACGAGTGTGTAGACTCAGCGCGTGGTGACAGTGAGGGGTAGTGGAGTAGAAACGGCTTGAGATCCTCTGTGTGTGACAGCAGCTTCAGCTCAGCCTCGTTCCTCTTCAGCTCAGTGATGTGTCACAAACCATGGACCGATCAACTGATCATCTGATCAACTGGATCATCTCCTGCTCCAGCTTCTCCTGAAGCTCTTTGACTCACTTCACTTCTCTGCTGGGATCTGACCTGCTGCTTCACATCAGAGCTTAAAGGTCTGCTGCTCTCTTGACCTCATCATCAGGAAGACAGTATCACGTGTACTGTCCCTTTAAATCAGGGGTGCTCACACTTTTTCAGCATGCGAGCTACTTATTATGTGACCAAGTCAAGGCGATCGACCGACGGGGGGGGGTGCGAGTGAGAGTCGCGCGCGAGCCGAAAAGGATTGTTGACAGGGGGGGGGTGCTAGTGACTTTTTTTTTGCTCCGTCCCGATGCGCGCAAACCGGTGTCGGAGCTCTGCTGCGCACGAGATGGCAGGCAGAGGACTGTTAATGCGACACGGAGAGACAGAAATGACATGCTGCTGCTGTAATGTGGCGCTATAGAGAAAGTGACAGGGGGGCGGGCCAATTTTTTTTAATGTCATGCGATCTACCATACAATGCCGCGATCGACTGGCAGGTCGCCGCGATCGACCGGTCGATCGCGATCGACGTATTGAGCACCCCTGCTTTAAGTGATAGAAAGACTGTGTGGAGACCTGTGTTGTTGATCAATGTGTTTCAAATGTTAAAGAGACCGTCAGCGCTGGTGTCTAAAATGAGAGATACTGGATATTACACGTTCATTAAATGTCCCAGTAAAGTGTTTCATGTGAGACAAATGGTGGATGAATCCTTTAATAATATAATATCTCCAACATTATTGCTGTTTTGCGACAGTTTGTTGCTCTGGGTTACTGATCTAAAGTGTTGTTGTGTACTTCATGATACTTTGTTTCCCTCCGTGATGATGATGATGAACGAGCTGCCAAAGCCTCAAGTTGTTTTTGAGGACCTGCACCATTTATTCAGGAAAAAAGACATAAGGATGCTTTTAAATTACATTTTAAAAGTTTATTTATCATGCATATTTATATATATCCCTGATAATATATTTTAATAAGATAAATAATAATAATAATGTATGTATATAATAATGCAGCCCTGTCTACAATAGGACTTGAGTGTGACACCAACCGCCAATCCAGCCTCACTGTCAGGCAGAGGGGCGTGGCCTAAGCTGAGCATGTTGTTGTGAAGTAGGTGACAGCAACAGCTGTTGAGCTGCGTGGAAGTAACTGTGGGACAATAAGGGCTGAAGAGTTCGCGCCTGTATTGATCTGCCCAAGGAAACCCGGACTAGACGCATTAGTGGACTCCTGTGATCCAGGAGACGAGTGATGGTGAGATGAAGCCTCATGAGGCATCAAACCACTTCAGCCAATTGGTTCGAGAAAGGGTTCATTTCTCGAAGCTTCATGTGCTCACGACACCACCTACTGGCCAAGTGCATAATCACAGGCAGCTGTATCTGAACCACATCATGTGATGCATTGCATTTTTTGTGTCTGTTATGGCCGTTGGGAATGACTGAATTACAAATAATTTCTGTACATACATTATCACATATGTGCATATTAAAATAGGTTTTGAATGTATTCTGTGTTTGTACATTTTCCCAAAATGGTAGTATCATATGATATGGTAGGTTGTGTAATAATGTTATTATGTCACTTTAGGAAAATGGCATGGGCTTAAGCAGGCAGAGGACAGTGGAAGTGCTGGTGGAACTAGGAAGAGGGGACTGAATATGCTTGTGGAACTTGGACAGTGATTATTCATTTTTATTCAGAAATAACAGTTTCTCAACAGTTTTTGGTTTTAAATGATTCCTTTGAATAAAATAAGAAACTGTGAAAAATACAGTTCTTGATAAGCAAACCTAATGTGTCTGAAATAGAGTTAGATTGAGCTTACCTTATTAGGAGTTATCAAATCAAAGTGTTCCTACACAGGGGAAATCCTCCTCTTCCTAGCTGGCTCCATCTTATCACCTCTCCTTCGCTCCTCACTCTCCTAACCCTCCAAACTCTCTCTCTTTCCAAACTCTCCGAACTGTCTCTCTCTCCAAACTCTCCAAACTGTCTCTCTCTCCAAACTCTCCAAACTCTCTCTCTCTCCAAACTCTCCGAACTGTCTCTCTCTCTCTAAACTCTCCAAACTCTCAACCAACAACCCACATGTTGAATGGAGCCTGAGGGGTTTATATTGCTGTCAAACCTCCCGGCAAAATCTGAACCACTTCCCGAAGCAGTCACGTGGTACAGCCGGGCAGCGAGGCTTAGGACGTCATCATTTTTGGCTCCTCCCCTAAATGAAGCAAGCCTCGATACGCGCTTCGAGGAAACGCCCCCTCCATTACTCGACACACGCTTCGAAGCGTCGGCACATCTCGTACCAACACGACAGGAGACGCTGATGAAGCCCAGCTGGTTCCTGAGGCTGTTGCTCCAAGACCTGCTGTTTTATTCTATCAGACAATCATCATCCAGTTCTTCACTTCCCCCTCCCGACGGGGTCATCAGCCATTTCTCAATTCCAAGGACACGGAGCACAGAGTTGTGTTCTTTTGGAGTCTGGTCTTGTGAGTCTGGTCTTGTGAGTCTGGTCTTGTGAGTCTGGACTTGGGAGTCTGGTCTTGTGAGTCTGGTCTTGTGAGTCTGGTCTTGTGGGTCTGGTCTTGTGAGTCTGGTCTTGGGAGTCTGGACTTGGGAGTCTGGTCTTGTGAGTCTGGTCTTGTGGGTCTGGTCTTGTGAGTCTGGTCTTGGGAGTCTGGTCTTGTGAGTCTGGTCCTGTGAGTCTGGTCTTGGGAGTCTGGTCTTGTGAGTCTGGTCTTAGGAATCTGGTCTTGTGAGTCTGGTCTTGTGGGTCTGGTCTTGTGAGTCTGGTCTTGTGGGTCTGGTCTTGTGAGTCTGGTCTTGTGGGTCTGGTCTTGTGAGTCTGGTCTTGTGAGTCTGGTCTTGGGAGTCTGGTCTTGTGAGTCTGGTCTTGTGAGTCTGGTCTTGGGAGTCTGGTCTTGTGAGTCTGGTCTTGTGAATCTGGTCTTGTGAGTCTGGTCTTGGGAGTCTGGTCTTGGGAGTCCAGATTCCGGAGGACGGTCTTTCCACGATTGGAACAGCAGCTGACTTGATGACGTCACCATATCAGCTGTTCTTGCTCATGAATTTACTCCAATTATTCACTGTATATTATTTTTAACAGTCAAACAAAATATGACAACCCTGGTTTTTTTTATCCTTTAAATATAATTATTTTATTTTAAATTATTTGTGTGGACATATATATATAATTAAACAGATCTGGTGTGTATATATATATAATTAAACAGATCAGGATCCATCAGGCAGATGGGATCTGCCTGATGGATCATCGAGGTCTGGATCGTGGAATATGTTTTCAACCAACTATGCCATGGCCCTCCTGAGACTCCGCCCACTCCTCCTCTCTACCTCCATCTGCCTGATGGATGGTGGAGGTCTGGATCGTGGTCCATGCCGACTACAAACTCTTCATCCACTCTGTCATCTTCATTGTGTTGTTCCTGTGTTTTAATTTGTGTGTAATGATTCCTTCTGGTCACATGACATCTATGACACCTGTCCATCCTGGAGAGGGATCCTCCTCTGTTCTCTCCTCAAGGGTTCTGACCTTTTCTCCCCTGAAGGGTTGTTTGGGAGTTGTTCCTGATCCGATGTGAGGTCAAAGGTCAGAGATGTCTATGTGTACAGATTGTAAAGCACTCCGAGACACATTTTTATTTTGTGAGAATGGGCAATACAAAATAAACTGAATTGAATTGAAAAAACTGAATAAATGTGCACAAATTTCTACATTAGTTTTTTTTCTGTCAAGATGGAGCTGTGTGACATTAATAAGACACACAATTAACTTTTGTGATTTTAGAAAATGGCTGCACTGAAACAAAGAGTGAACATTTTAAAGGGGTCTGAATACTTTCCGTACCCACTGTATTTTAAAGTATTTCCTTGCCTTTAGACAATAGTACAACTAAAATAAAAGGCTTTCTAGTACAACTAAAATAAAAGGCTTTCTAGGTGACACAAGACACTAATTTATACAGGCAGTTAAAAAGTGTCTCTACTTTCCCGCTAACTATCCATCAAATTTTTTACAAGAATCTTCCTGTGAGTTTGTAGTTGCATTTAAACTTATTTCTTGAGAATTACACAAAACAATGGGATCTGTAAGAGAAAGTGTAACAAAGTTTCCGTAACACAAAGTGAACTTGCAAAAGTCTCTTTATGTAGATTTTAAAACATTACAGGGAAAATGCATTTTTAATACAGATGTGTTTGTACAGAGTTTTTAGTTTGTTTTTAGTTTCCTCCATCAAAGACACTCAGTATGTTGTCCTTGTTTTTAATAAAGATTAATCAAATGATTAGAAAACACTTTGCCTTCCATCTCATTTACAAACAAATGACATGGGAAACAATTAAATACATTTGATTTTTTTTTTTTAAATGAACACATTAGAAAAAGAACAACTTACATATTGAAGTTGTCACTACTGGAAGAAACACATTCTATCCTGTGTGGACTCTTGTGTCTCTTCAGATGTCCCTGTTCTGTAAATCTTTTCCCACTCGTCACAACTGAATGATTTCTCTCCTGTGTGGACTCTCATGTGTGACTTCAGATGTCCCTGTTCTGTAAATCTTTTCCCACACGCATCACAACTGAATGGTTTCTCTCCTGTGTGGACTCTCATGTGTGTCCTCAGATTTCCCTGTTCTGTAAATCTTTTCCCACACTCATCACAACTGAATGGTTTCTCTCCTGTGTGGACTCTCATGTGTCTCTTCAGATTTCCCTGTTCTGTAAATCTTTTCCCACACTCATCACAACTGAATGGTTTCTCTCCTGTGTGGACTCTCATGTGTCTCTTCAGATGTCCCTGACGTGCAAACCTTTTCCCACACACATCACAACTGAATGGTTTCTCTCCTGTGTGGACTCTCATGTGTCTCTTCAGATGTCCCTGTTCTGTAAATCTGTTCCCACACGCATCACAACTGAATGGTTTCTCTCCCGTGTGGACTCTCATGTGTGACTTCAGATGTCCCTGTTGTGTAAATCTTTTCCCACACTCATCACAACTGAAGGGTTTCTTTCTCATGAGCATGGATGTGTTGCCAGTGTTACATCCCACATGACTTACAAGAGCTTCCTTATATTTCGGGGCATGTGCAGCAGACTCAGGGGCCCTGGACTCCTTCCAGACATTGTCCTCATCTACACTTTCAGGTCCAGAATCTGACAAAGCTTCTTGCCACTCACCACAACTGGCTTCAGTCTCAGAAGAGTCTGAAGCCTCTTCATCATCAGCATTTGGAAGTGAATGACGATGTGGATTTAGGTTGCTGTCTGGTCCTGGTCCCCCACAGTCCTCTCCATCAGTTTCTGTTTGTATCGATGCAGCTGAGCTGCTGGCTGGAGGCTCCGCCTCTCTGTCGTCCTCCGTCTGGCTTTGATGAAGCTGTGAGGTCTGAGGTTCATCATCTTCACTCGTGAAAGTAACAGCAGTGAATGAGAACTTGGCGATATCGGCTTCCTGCAGCACAATGAGCTGATCTCCCTCTAGACGGGTCCAGAGATCCTGCAGGTCTTTTATGTAGAGGGGTTCCGGCTCCTCTTTTATGTGGAGAGGTTCCGGCTCCTCTTTTATGTGGAGAGGTTCCGGCTCCTCTTTTATGTGGAGAGGTTCCGGCTCCTCTTTTACGTGGAGGGGCTCCGGCTCCTCTTTTACGTGGAGGGGCTCCGGCTCCTCTTTTATGGGGAGGGGCTCTGGGTCCTCCTGGTCCTGGTCCTCAGGGGGGACATCTGCTTTAATCCCTACCAGCTGCTGGACATCTGCAGGGAGCACATTATGAACAACCGTGACTGATATCAACTTTCATTACTGGAGACGTTCAAGGAGTCTGACTAAATGTGTATTTGTTGCTCTTCATGTACAAACACACAAACACAAAACAATAACAATGACATTAGTAAACACCAGGACAGAAGGAACGTTGCCAGTATTGAGATGGAAGAGGAAGGAACCCGATGAGGAATTGAACAGACAATCTGGCACAGCCCTTTGCAGTGTGGTGGCCATCGATGGATGAGCCATGCTGTCTAGGTATCCAAGTCCTCACCTTCATCACAGTGTGAACTAGGGCTGCAACTAACGATTATTTTGATAATCGATTAATCGGTTGATTATTTTTTTCGGTTAATCGATTAATCGGATAAAATATAAAAAAAACTTTAATTTTCAACCCTTTTTCCAAAACAGGGTCTGTACGGTCATGAAAAACCTGGAAAAGTCATGGAATTTTTAAATGGCTATTAGCAGGCCTAGAAAAGTAATTGAAAAAAATAAAAACCCCAAATATTTGGAAAAGTAATGCAAATTTGTTTTATTCAAATGTTCATTTACACGGTATATATACGGTATGCTTTGGAATTCTCAGTTATTTTAAATACTACATATTCTCACTTTGTCACGTATAGACAAAGTTTTCACTAAATGTTTAATCATGGAAATTTGGTTTAAAGTCATGGAAAGGTCCTGGAGACCCACTGGTCACCATGGTGATGAACTGTCACAAACAGACTGACAGCTTTCCTCTCCTGAGCAGTGGTCCCCATGTGGCCCCGCCCCCTGAACAATATCAGAGACACGTTCCGATTTATTATTTTTTTCACCTGGCCCGCTGCCGTTGAGATTGCAGTGAGACGCGGAAAAAATGTGAAGTGGTGCTCTTCACAATAAAACATCATTGATGGACGTGTCGCGTCTCGGCCAATCAGCGTTCAGATATCCACAGCGTTTGGGAAGTTAGGTTAGCTTGAATGTCAGTCCGCTACATCTACTGCTGTCACGCTGCACGGTGTAGCGATGCTAACAAAGTACCCGTACGTTAAACACGATGTGATTTAGCATATTTTTAGAATCGATACTTCATTAAAAGAGCGATCAGAGCGCACGCTGCTCCGCTCCGTTAAATGATGTCTGCACGCGCAGCGCTCACAGCGAGTGGCTTATCTCCGTTGCCTTTCTCCGTGGAAAAATATTTTCCGCTATCCGCCACGGAATAAATAACCACGTTTTCTACGTTATACTCTTGTGGAAATGCCACACACGTCGTGACATGTAGCGCCCTGGTGTCGGGGGTCATGACATCACCCGTAGGCGCACTTAGCTCCGTGAATGTCTCCGACGACGTGAATGACTTCCGCATCCAGCGCCACGTGAGCAGCAGCAGCCAATTAGATTCATCAACAGAGGAGCAGCTCTGCGCTGATTGGCTCTCACAACGCAGCGTTCAACTTTTTTTATACTCCGCGACTTATTGAGCACCGTAATAATCGCGCGACACAACGAATCGATAATGAAATTCGTTGCCAACTATTTTAATAATCGATTTTTAGCGATTTGTTGTTGCAGCCCTAGTGTGAACATTTAATAACACGATCACACGAAAATGTACTCTGTAACAATTCTCCCTGATAACTTAATCCTGAGGGGAAATGTACAATACGCTATTCTAAGGGAATGGGTGGATCTGCTCATGGCTGTTAAGTCCCTGCTTAACCTGCGCCAACATAAAACATAAAGGAAAACATGAGGAAAACCAAATATTATTATTCGCGTAAAATTCAAAGCATCCTGCAAGACCCAAATGAACACATACAACAAACACTTAAACAATTAAAATTATGAATCACATTATTTCTTTTAAGGTGACTTTAACTTTAATATTATTTCATATAACGTCCAAAATAATGTTGTTTTTGACTCGTCATATCCTCCTGAGAACTGAGGGGAAATAGTGTCTTCCAACTTCTGATTGTTTTGTGATTTCCTATTTAGTTAAATAAACATCTTACAATTTAAACATTATTTAGATTTTAAATTGTATAGCATGTTCACTGTAGTGAACCTCAGGACAATTATCTTGTGAAAAGATGGACAAATATAGAAGAAACTAACAAATTATGTCTGTAGAGTGATATGAAACTAATACATTAAACGTGATTATTGAACTAAATCATTCATCTTCTGGATTGTTTTGCTTGTTGGTTGAAGGCAGAACAAGTTTTATTAAAACTGAACGTCTTATGTCCAGAACTAACACATGACAGATGTTTATTTTAATTTTAATTACCTAAACTAATCTTTTGTTGATCATTCTTTAGTGTTCTTCATTTATTATTTAGCATGTTTTATTCGTAGCTGTGATATTCCTGGAAACGTAGAGCAATATGATGCATTTGGTACACCTCCTATACGATGTCGAGTCATTCAATACACACATATTGTCCCGGTGTCCACGATAAATGACATTCATAAAAGGACCATTACTGAAAAAAATAAAAATTGAAATGCTTTCTGAACTAAATATATCATTCCTGACATGTTAATAAACATGAAAATATATGAAGAACATGGTAAAAAAAAGGCAATAATTAAGCAATATTTGACTTTCCAAAAAACGTGCTGAACTTGTGTCAAGTTTGAAGAAGTTGTCATGATCCCACCTCTACACATGTGGCATCACTGGAAAGACCCAGATGCCGCCGCCGCCCCCCAGTGTTTACTGAAGCTCGTAGCATATTGAACAGGCATCAGCAGGGCCACCTACTTGGTCTTCGGCGTCTCAACTACAGCCTCCCGAACAGGTGTGGCATTTTACAGCAAAGTCCTCCGTGTTTAGTCCGTAAAACATGAGCGCTACATCAAAAGGACGTGACGCGGAGGCTAAGCGATGGACATGCGCACTTCATAGCGAGTCATCCGGGTCCTGAGAGGCCACTCCGACGGCACGTCTGCGCACGCGTACCAAAACCACTTCATTCAAACACCAGTTCATCTCGCACAGCGTCCACGCCCTCCTCCCGGAGCACCGTGGAGGCGCGTCACATCTCAAGTGGCAACAACGGACCGTGGGGCTGAAAAGCCGCCAGTTAAACCCGCGGGACCAGAGAAGAAGAAGCACCGACCTGCTGTGTGTCGCCATTGTTCTCTGAGCTGAGACACGGTGTCCTCATAAGCTGCTGTCAATGTGTCCAACAGCCCAAAAGACTCTTCAACGGCCGCGTGGACTCGCTGCTTCACCAACAGTCTCATCATTTCTCCTGGAGACACGGGGACAGACACCGGAGGCTCCTCGCGGTCCATCTCCCAACGACGCATGCGCAGTTGGATGTACGACGCACTGGCGTCATGAACACGTGGTCACTGAGAATCTCGCGAGAGGAGGCGCTGCAGTTGCTTCTCCACCGACTGCGTGGCCCAGTGCATGATGGGAAACTGTCTGGTGCATTACCGCCACCTACTGGAAGGGAGTGGATCAGGATGACTATAACTTCTTACACTATCAACAGATAATACTAAATAAATAACTAAAACAAACAAAACATATAATATATATATATATATAGACATATAGTCGGGTCCATGAGTATTTGGACATTGACACCATGTCCTGAGATGAGCTGAGATGGCGCGGCAGTGTCCAGTCGCCGTCGCGGCAGCTCCGCGGAGATTGTGCGCTCTTTTAGTTTTTCTGTTTATTTTTAATATTTTCTTTGCCACAAACACATCGGCACTAACAACATACGACCGCAGCACACTTTTGGACATAAACTTTTGCGCTAAACAAGGGATTTTGTCCACTTTTTCCATCGATCCAGCGTGGCCGGCAGAGATCGTACGAGCGAACCACAACAACAGCAGTGGAGTCGCTACTACGGGGAGACGACGAAAACATCGAGGGAAACGGAGCGGAATTCGGAACAGACTGAGAGTTCAAGCCCACCGTCCACCTCTGCCCAGCATCCTTCTTGCTAACGTCCAGTCTCTGGAAAATAAGATGGATGATTTTAGGGCAAGGATCAGATTCCAACGGGACATGCGGATTGTAACATCTTTTGTCTGACGGAAACTTGGCTGACCTCGCTGGTGCCGGATCGAGTCATATGTCCAACCGAGTCCTTCTCTGTTTTCCGCAGACAGAACGGAAGAGTCTGTAAATCTAAGGGTGGAGGGGTCTGCTTCATGACAAACAACATGTGGTGTGACCCCAAAACATTAAGACTCTTTCTCGCTCCTGTCACGAACCTGGAACATCTGACGATCTCATGCCGCCCATTCTACCTTCCCGGAGTTCAGCTCGGTCATCACCACAGCCGCTCACATTCCACCACAAGCGGACACCGACGTAGCACTATCGGACCTACACGATGTGTTATGTCGGCATCAGAACAAGTATCCCGACGCGGCTGTGGTGGTGGCTGGGGACTTTAACAAGGCAAACCTAAAAAAAGTCATGCCGAACTTTCACCAGCACATTACGTGTGCTACCAGAGGGGGAAGAACGTTGGACCACTGCTATACGCCATTCAAGAGAGGCTATAAGGCTGTCTCTCTCCTCCGTTAGGGAAATCAGACCATGCGCCATTTTTCTGCTTCCGGAGTATAAACAAAGGATCGCGGGAAGCGGTAGTGACGAGGAACGAATGCGGTGGTCTGACCAATCAGAGGCTGAGCTACAGGACGCTCTGAGTATTGTCGACTGGGACATGATCCAATCCAGTTCCAGTGACGGCAGCGAGTTTGCGGAAGTAGCAATGAGCCTCATAGCAACGCTTAACGGACACCATCGTCCCCACGGTAAAAGTTAGGGTCTTTCCTAATCAAAAGCCGTGGTTGATAGATCCATCCGTGAAGCTGTGAACGCCTGCATTGCTGCCTATAACTCCGGTCTTGTATCCGCAACATGGACGAGTACAAGGCAGCGGTCTATGGACTGAGGAGGGCGGTGAAGAACGCCAAAAGGAGGTACCGAGACAGAGTGGAATCACAGATGGAGCAGCGCGACACCAGGCGCCTATGGCAGGGGCTACGGACTATTACAAACTACCAGAGCAGACCCCGCGCAATGGTGAGTGCCGACGCATCCCTAGCGGACGACCTGAACTCATTTTATGCACGGTTTGAGGCTAGCAACAACAGCGCTAGCTCGCCGGCTAACAACAACACCGTTAGCGTAGCCGAGGTGTTGAACACACACGCTGGGGATGAACACACACTCTCTGTGACCGAGCACAGTGTGAGGAGGGCTCTGTTGAGGGTGAACACCAGGAAAGCTGCAGGTCCAGATGGCATATCTGGGCGAGTACTGAAGACCTGTGCTAACCAGCTAGCTCCAGTGTTCACCACAATATTCAACCTCTCCCTGGCTGAGTCCGTGGTCCCCGCCTGCTTCAAGAGATCCACTATTGTCCCTGTGCCCAAGAATGCTTCTCCAGCATGTATGAATGACTACCGACCGGTGGCCCTCACCTCGGTGGTCATGAAATGCTTTGAGAGGCTGATAAAGGACTACATCTGCGCCTTCCTCCCTTCCTCCATGGACCCGCTGCAGTTTGCTTATCGCCCAAACAGATCCACGGATGATGCTGTCTCCCAGGTACTGCACACCACACTCTCTCATCTGGACAGCCAGAGGGGGGGCTATGTGAGACTACTGTTCATTGATTATAGTTCAGCTTTCAACACCATAGTCCCTCCACACTGGCCCGCAAGCTCATTGAGTTGGGACTGAACACCCCTGTGTGCTTGGATCCTGACTTCCTGACCGCCAGGCCACAGGTGGTCAGGTGGGCAGACACACCTCCAAATCCCTCACCCTGAACACAGGATCCCCCAGGGTTGCGTCCTCAGCCCCTACTGTACTCCCTGTACACACATGACTGTGTGGCCAGGTTCAGCTCAACACCATCATCAAGTTTATGGATGACACAGTGGTGGTGGGCCTGATCTCCGACAACCACGAGAAGGCCTACCTGGAGGAAGTTGCTGATCTGTCACTCTGGTGCCAGGACAACAGCCTCATCATGAATGTCACCAAAACTAAGGAGCTGATTGTGGACTTTAGAGGGCACAACAACAGAGGACGACTCACCACTGGGGATTAACGGGACTACTGTGGAGAGGGTGAGCGGTATAAATACCTGGGAGTCCACATCACCGAGGATCTGACATGGTCAACGAACACAGACACTCTGGTGAGAAAGGCAAGGCAGCGCTCTACCACCTCAGGCAGCTGAGGAAATTTAAAGTTTCCCAGAGGATCCTTCAGTCCTTCTACTCTGAGCTGTAGAGAGCGTCCTGACAGGAAGCATCACAGCCTGGTTTGGCAACTGCTCCGCTCAGGACAGGAAGGTTTGCAGAGAGTAGTGCTCGCTGAGCGCACTATTGGAACTACACTCCCCATCCTGCAGGACTTGTACACCAGGAGGTGCAGAACCAGAGCCGGCAGGATCATGAAGGATCCTCACCACCCCAACAACAGACTGTTTCAGCTGCTGCGGTCAGGCAGGCGCCTCCGTAGTCACGCTGCAAGAACAGAGAGACTGAGACGGAGTTTCTTTCCTCAGGCCATCAGGATTGTGAACTCCGACCTCACCAGGACCCCCACATAGACCCACACAACTGCCCCTCTTAGGCACACACACACACACACACACACACACACTTACTGTAAATATTGTGTTGTTTTTTATTTGTAAATAGTGTGTACTTGTTGCCCTTGCACATTCCTGCTGAGCATTGCCACTTTCATTTCACTGCACACCCTGTGTGTGTATGTGACAAATAAAACATCTTGAATCTTGAATCTTGAATCCTCATGTCGTCTCTTCTCCACCTCAATGGATTTTGAATGAAACAATCAAGATGTGCTTTAAGAGACGTTCAGCTTTAATTTGAGGGTCTTTCCATCACATCAGGTGAACGGTGTAGGAATTACAACACATTTGATATATGGACCCTCCTTTTTAAGGGATCAAAAGTACTTGGACAAACTAACATAATCATCAATGTAATTGTCCATTTGAATACTTGGTTGCAAATCCTTTGCAGTCAATGACATGAAGTCTGGAACCAGAGACGTCACCAGACCTGGTTTCATCCCTGGAGACGCTCTGAGGCCTCTACGGCCACTGTCTTCACTTCCTGCTGCTTCTTGGGCCATTTGCCCTTCAGTTTGGTCCTCAGCAAGTGGAATGCAGCTCCGTTGGATTCAGGTCAGGTGATTGACTTGGCCATTGCAGAACATTACACTTCTTTGCCTTAAAAAGCTCGTTGGTTGTTTGGCACTCTGCAAAAGACCTGGACGACCACGGAGAACAACTGTGGTGGATGACAGAAGAATTATTTCCCTGGTGAAGAGAGAGCCTTCACAACAGAACCCTGGGTTGTCGTGGATACGGTGATCAACGTGGTCATGTTGTCAGAAAGGAGACGCTATCCGTCCAAAGTGGATGGATGCCGTCTCCTCATCAGATCAGGTTCCCCAGAAAGTCTTCAGTTCTCTACGAGCCCACATGGTTCGCTGGGCACCTCCCGACAGCCAGCGGTTGGATGATCGACA
>NC_079393.1:28955492-29014167 GCF_029220125.1 Pseudoliparis swirei
GATATATAATAGTCTCTGAAAAATAGATGGACTATCAACTTTATGTAACATTTATGCCCCCTCGAAGTGATTTTCAATTTCTACAGAAAGATATTTGATTTACGTATGATAGACTTCCAGGAATTGTCATATGTGGAGATTGGAACATCCGCTAAACCCAAAACTAGATTCTTCTAAAAATATGACCGCTACATCGTTGCATAGGAAAAATAATGTTCTAATGACAGAACTGGGCATATTAGATCTATGGAGAGATATTTACCCATCAGGCCGTGACTATACATTTTACTCATGCCCCCATGATACATACTCAAGGATAGACTATTTCTTTGTGCTAAAGAGAGATCGCCATAGAATGCATAGTTGTGATATTGGTAGTATTGACTTATCTTTTATTTTTATTTTTTATTTTTATTTTTTCTTTATTTTAAGACAAAAGACAATACATAGACATAACACCTAGAGGACAATAAACAATGCAGACGACAAAACAATGGACATAACATCATAAAGTCAGACTTTTTCTGAAAAAAAAAGAAAGAAAAAAACAAAAACAACAAAAAACAAACATAATAATAATTAGAAGGAGAAGAAAGAAAGACAGATGCATGTGTACATGTGTATATGTGTGTTTGTGTGCATTTATGAATTAACTAATAAATAAGAGGAGTCGTATCAGCGTTTGTAAATATAGTGATGAATGATGACCAGATGTCGTGGTGTTCTATTGTATTGTCAATGATAGATGAGGTGAGTTGTTCCCATTGAAATATATTCTGACATTACATTTTTTTCCAGTGTGAGATATGTGTTATTCCTTGATTTCAGAGTTCACGAGGATTGTTTTCTTGGCGATAGTTAGGGCCACGAAGTATTTTGCAGTTTGTTTTGCTCAGGTTTATAGATGAGATGTCTCCCAGTAAACAGAGTGATGGGGATAATGGGATGAGGCAGCCCAGGAAAAACAGACAGTGACTCAGTTATTTGTTTCCAAAAGTGTTGAACTGGTGTGCAGTGCCAGGTGGCGTGAATGTAACTATCCTGAGTATTTTGCATGCAATGTGGACAGATATCTGTAGTGAAACCCATTTTAAACATTTTATTGCCCAGTGTAGTGAATTCTGTGAAGTATTTTTATATTGTATTAGTTGTAATTTGTATTTTGGTCATAAATATATATTAGTACAGATTTTGGTCAGAAGTCGGCATCAGGAGTGATAGCCAAGTCAAATTCCCATTTTATTATTGGTATGGTTATTATTTCAGAGTGTGATATTATGCTACATATTTTTGAGATTAATTTATTTGAGGAGGTGATATTAATTAACTGTGAGGTTGGGGGAGGTAATTCCAAATGTGTGGCCTTAATGTTGAATTTTGTTTGAAGGGATGATTTAAGTTGTAGATATTCCAGAAAGTGATTTTTCCCGATGCCGTACTTGAACCAAATGGGGAAATGAAACCAGGGTATTGTGATTAAAGATGTGTTTCAAATGAGTGATGCCTTTAGTGGACCATGTGTGGAGATTTAAAGGAACTTATTACTGCTTAGAATGTCCAGGATTATTCCATATAGGGGTGAAATTTGAGGAGTGCAAAAGTGACATTAGTGATTTTGTGGAATTTCCACCAGGCTGTCAGAGTTTCTGCTATTGTTACCATTTTGAAGCAAGGATGGCGTTTGATTGATTGGCTGAAATGGTAGGTCTGAAATCTGGATGTCCTTACATACTGTCTGTTCTATGTCTAACCATGTGTTGTCTGAGTGAGTGGGTGGATCATTTAAGAATGTATTGAAGTTGGTTTGCTAGTGAGTAGTGAGAAAAATTTGGAGCTTCAAGTCCTCCTTGTTTTTGTTTGTTGTAAAGTGGCCAGTTTTATTCTTGGTGTTTTATTCTTCCAGTAAAATTTAGTAATGAGTGAGTCAAGAGATTTGAACCAGGAGTGGGTGGGTTGAGATGGAATCATTGTGAATAGGTAATTTATTTTAGGAAGTATTGTCATTTTAACTGTTGCTATTCTGCCCATGAGTGACAGTGGTAGTTTCATCCAGCGGAGGAGGTCGCCGGTTATTGTTTTGAAGTAGTGGAGTGAAGTTGAGTGTGAACAGCTCTGACAGCCTGGAGGAAACATGTATTCCCAAATAAGTGATGACACCAGTGCAAAAGGAATAGGTGGTGTGTGGCCTGCCCCATCCCAACTGTTACTGTCTAATGGAAGGATGAATGATTTGTTCCAGTTAATTGAGTAGTTAGAGATTTTGGAGAATGTGTCTATAATTTTAATGGTTTCCTGTAACGATGAATATGGCTTTTGGAGGAAGAGCAATATATCATCATACGTATAAAGACTGATTTTTGTGATGGTATTGAGTGTTTGATTCCTTTTATGATGGTATTCTGACGAATGGCAGCAGCTAAGCGTTCAATGAAAATGATGAAAAGTGAGGAGAGAGGGGCATCCTTGCCTTGTCCCCTGTGCAGTGTGAAGCTGTGAGAGGTGCGTCCATTGGTGATGACGGTGGCTGTAGGTGCAGTGTATAGAATTTTGACCCAGTTAATAAATGACTCCCAAAACCAAATCTTTTTAATACACTTAAGAGAAATGTCCAATTTACTTTATCGAATGCTTTTCTGCGTCTAAGGAGGCGATGATGGTTCGGGTTTGTTGTAATGATGAGTAGTTGATTAAATTAAACAGTCTGGGTGTGTTAGTGTATGAGTGTCTACCTTTGATAAAGCCGGATTGATCTGGGTGAATTATAAATGGAGTGACTTTTTCTAATCTATGAGCTAGTGCCTTTGTGATGATTTTAATGTCTACATTGAGGAGGGAAATGGGACTTGTAGCTCGATGGAAGAGTTGGATCTTTGTTTGTTTGAGGAGAAGTGATATATGACAGGCTGTATTCATGCTTGCTGGGAATTGCAAATGTTGTTTTATTTCGTTATCATCTTGTGAAAAAGTGGAGCTATGATGAACCAAAAGTGTTTATATAGAACTCTGGGGTAGCCATCAGGTCCGGGTGCTTTGTTATTGGGCATGAGATGGAGGGCAGTACAAAGTTCATCCTGTGTTAATGGGGAGTCAAGTGTGTTATTTTGTTCTTTGTTAATCTGTGGTAAATCAATACTGTTGAGAAATGAATGGATGTCTTCTGGGTGTGGGTCCTTTTCAGATGAATAAAGTTTGGCATAAAAACTTCTAAAGATTTTATTGATTTCATCGGGTGAATTTGTTGGATTCCCTGTTGAGTCTTTGATGATTGTGATTGTAGTTTTTTCCTTATTTTGTTTAATTTGACTTGCCAAATATTTACCAGATTTATTGCTATGGTGAAAATGTTCTTGTCTAAGTCTGTGTATTAGGAATTGAGTTTTATTATTTATTATTTCATTTATTTGAAATTTATATTTTCTCAATTCGTTTTGAGTTTCCAATGTTGGGTTGCTTGCATTAATGATTTCAAGTTGGTTGATTTGTTGTTCCAATTCAGCTTCTTCTTTTTTTTCTTTTTTGTAGACGGAAAATGAAATGATTATTCCTCTTAAAACTGCTTTCCCTGTTTCCCATAGAAGGGTCGGTGATGACTCTGGGGAATCATTTATTTCTAGGAAGGATGCCCACTCTTTTTTAATAAGACTGTCAAACTGAGGGTCTTTGAGAAGAGACGTATTGAAACGCCATCTAGTGATTGGTTTATGTATGTTAATTCTATTCCATGTAAATGTTACGGGAGCATGGTCGCTAATAATTATAGGGTGAATCTTTGAGTCTGAAATATCCGATATAATTGAATTGCTGTTAAGGAAGAAGTCAATGCGTGAGTATGAACGGTGAACCGGAGAGAAGAATAAGTATTTCTTGCGTTGGGGTTCTGTAATCGCCAACTATCGCCAAGACCACAATCCCTCATGAACTGTTTTATTGTTTCTGTGGATTGCCAGGTACGTTTATTATTTGTAATATTAGATCGGTCTACTGATGGGTCGATAACTGTATTAAAATCGCCTCCCATTATGACTGGACAGTTGCAAATGTTTGAGAGAGATGAAAAAAAATTATGAAAAAAGGATGGATCATCAGAGTTTGGGCCATAAACATTACAGATTGTGACTGACTATTGTTGACGGATATGTTAATAATGATAAACCGGCCTTCTGGGTCAGTGATGGTGGAGTTGTGGATAAAGGAAACTGTCTTGTTAATTAAAATACAGACTCCTCTTTTGTTTTGTGTTGTAGTGAGCTGAAATGAATGAGTGAATTGTGTTGATTTAAATTTGTTGTGACCTGATTCTGAGAGATGTGTTTTTGTATTAAGCATATATCTGCTTTCAGCTTAGCCAGATGATTTAAAACTTTAATTTGTTTTGCTTAGAACCAACTCCATGGATATTCCAAGTTAAGAATTTGAGAGAAGACATGTTAATTGAAATACTATAGACTGAGTATTAATGTTGGTGTGGTGTGTGTGTGTGTGTGTTGATGTGTAAATGACACAGCAGTATGAGCAGACATTGAATCAGGGAAGAACAAACATATACAAAACAAAAAAACATAGGAACATAAAGACAACAAAGTAAGTAACATATTACACATAACAGAAATACAAGGCAATGTGTGAACTAGATCGGGGTTCATACTGTCAGGTACAATACGACATAGGGTGCAATACTAAATAATAAAATAATCGAAACAGTGAAATGCAAAGAAAAGAGAGGGGGGCATATCGAGATTATGATGGGGAGTTTTGTGTATGTATGCGGATACGTAGGGACAGGAGAGAGAGAGAGAGCGAGAGAGAGAGAGAAAACGGGGGTCTAGAAGAGCCAGGGGGTTACGTCCTTATCGCGGTATAATTGTCCATCTATGTATAGTCTGTCCAGTGATATTATTGCTTTCTTTCCTTCTTTCATCATGTTTTTGCGGATTGGAAATAAAACTTTGCGACGTTGCATGATTTCTTTTGGGTATTGATCGTTGAGTCCATAGTCCGTTCCTCTGAGCTGCCTGCCTTGTTGTTTGACCTGTTCTTTTTGTTTATAGTGTTCAAACTTAGCGATGATTGGCCGCGGCCGGCTGTTGTTCTGCGTCCCAGACGGTGGACATGGTGGAAAGTTATGTTGTTGACGGTCTCGTGGGTGGTTTGAGCTGTATGGACATGAATTCTTTGATGGTTTTCTGGGTTTTCTGAGGTTTGTTCGTTAACGCCGTAAAGACTAGATTGTCACCATACTGCGCGCTTGTAAGTCCAGGATGGTTTGTTTCATAGCTTTGGTGTCAGCGGAAACAGAGGTGAGCTGGGTGGTTATCGTATTGTCAGAGAGATGGAGTGATTTGTTTGTCCTTGTAATAGCGTTACGATTTGGTTCTGACTGAATTCCAGGCTGTGGCGCAGGAGCCCGGAATTCCGGATGTAATACTTGATAAGCGCATAGTCTGGAGTCAAAAGGCCGAGCTTTATTTTCAATGGACGTTAGTATGTCGCTTGGCCTCAGAGCAGCATGGAGGTTTGGGGAAGTGGATGGATTTGTACCTGGGCTGGTACGCTCTTTTGTTGTATGAAATGGAGTCTTTTCGGATCGCTTTCAGATTCGCTTGTCATGTTCATGACACAGACTAAGCCTCGAACCACTCACTAATATATCCTTCCAGATGGTCCAGTGCGATAAATATTGTAGTTCTGTTTGAATTGTAAACCGATCTCAGATGAGGGGAAAGTTTGCTCTGATTAATCTAGCAGCAGGGGCCACCATGTTACTTGCACCACCTCGTCTCCTTCAAAGTGTCAGCTGATCATCACCTCCTGTCACAACTTCCTGACCATGCACCTCTGTCCTGCACTGTGCATATCAGCGATAAAATAAGAAAAACATTGTGGAGGTTGAATACAAGTATCTTAAACAACCCGAAATTTAAGACCCAAATGAGAAAGGAAATAAAAATGTTTCTGGATGAAAATGATCAATGGGGAGGTTTACCCAGCTATAGTATGGGATGCCTTGAAGGCAGTCATCAGAGGAGAATTATATCTTTCTGTGCCCATGAAAAGAAAGAGAAACAACTATTTAACTACTAAACCTTAATAAAGAATTAAAGGATCTTGAGACACAACATAAGAGAGAACAAAAAGAATTTGCTGACAGAAATTAAGAAAGTTAGAATGAAATAAATCTATTATACTCACAGGAAATTGAAAAACATGATATTCTGAAAACAAAAATGTTATGAAGCGGGTCTCAAAATCGTAAACAAAGCTCTTGGCAAGAAGGCTGCAAAAACAACGAGCGGATAGCACAATATACAAAAATAAGAGACCTGTTTCTAAAACTATCCACTATAAACAAGATGAACTGCAAATACCTTTAAAAATACTACAAATCTCTATACACACAACCACAACTAGAGGGTGAACAACAAATTAGCGAATTCCTCAAGTCTCTCAATCTCCCTGAACTATCAGAAGAACAAAAACTGATATTAACAGCAGCGATAACTGAGACAGAACTAAACAGCGCCATCTCCAGACTTAAAACCAATAAATCACCTGGTCCGGATGGCTTCCCTTCGGAGTGGTACAAGACATTTCGATTTGAGCTAATATCAAACCTCCTTAGGGCCTGCAATATAACCCTACAAGATGCCAAGATGCCCCCATCCTGGAGCGAGGCAGTGATCTCTGTTCTTCACAAAGAAGGAAAAGATAAACTAGAATGTGGATCTTATAGACCAATTTCAGTGTTGAAAATGCTGACTACAAATTATATACAGCCATCCTGGCCAAAAGACTGGAACAGACCCCCCCCCAAATGATACATCATGACCAGACTGGCTTTATCTCACAAAGACAAACCCACGATAACATCAGGCGATCGCTGCACAGACTAAACCACATCCAACAGAACCATCTGGAAGTTGACCTAGTCAGTCTGGATGCTGAGAGGCCTTTGATTCAGTGAGCTGGCCTTTCCTATAGAAAAGTCCTTGAACGACTTGGCATGCAATTTACACTTTCATGAAAGGCATTCGTATAATATATACTAAACCCCTTGGCCTGGATTAAAATAAATGGACATCTCAGGACACCATTATATTAGGAGCTGAACAAGACAGGGGATGCCTAATCTCTCCACTGCTCTTTGCCACTCTATATAGAGCTTCTGGCATGCAATGGATAAGACAGAAAGCATTAAAGGCATTTGTTGAATGGATCAGACCACAAAGTGGCCCTGTATGCTGACGATATCCTGATTTACTTAACTACCCTCTAACTCCCTTTCTTGAATTAATGAACCTGTTAAAACTTTTGGTAGATATGCAGGATATAAATGAAACCTACAAAAACACAAATTTTGACTTTTAATTGTACACCCCTAAACACATTAAAGATAAATTTACTTAACTTCAGGACCAGAAGTCCTTGAAATACCTAGGAATACACCCACCAAGAGATATCTCAACATTAGCAAGAGATAAACTACACCCTCTCAACAAAAATTAAAGAAGATACATATCGATGGAACACTTCATTTCTTTCCTCGGATTAACCCACAGAATTGACTCTGTAAAATGAACATTTCTCCTTACACGATATCTGTTCCTATTTCAAGCACTCCCTGTAGAAATTCTCTCGAAACAATTCCCTCTGAATTGATAAAATCATTCCAAGATTTATCTCGCAAGAAAAAACCAAGGATTAAATTTAAAACTCTCTACAACTCCAAAAGAAGGAGGAGGAATGGCTCACCAACTTTAAAAATTACTTCTATGCTGTTCAGATTAAACCCTTAATTAACAAGTGTACTCCCATTTTATTGCGCCTATATGGTGGAAGATATTGAACTCTATTATGAATGACCCCCCAAGATTCAAGCTGGTATTAGCACACAAAAACCTGGGAAAACTTATATGAAAATTTACAAAACCCATGGATCAAAATTCAATTTAAAATCTGGAACATGATAAAAGAGAATATAAACTAGATCATAAACTACAAAATACTTCAATGGTGTTCCTCATGACTTCCGGGTTCAAACTAAATGAAATGGATCATAGATTTTAAATCTTTGGATCCCAAAAGGTATAACGACATACTATTCTTTGACAGATAAAGGACAACTAAAGGACTTTGAACACCTAAAAGAGCAGGGTGGCTTAAATCAGTCAGAGACCAAGAGCCATTTTTTTACTGTGTTACGCAGTTATCACATCATACACATATAAAAGCGCTACGCACACGCACACACACACACACACACACACACCTCAATTCGTGAATCAGTGACAATGTCACATCAACATGATGGCTTGTACTCTGCTTTTTCGTTTGGCTTTCAAAGCGACCAACTTGTTCTTCTTACTGCGAAGTTCAAGCCCTTTGGAAATTCCTTGTTCACGATGTTAGGGGTGGAGTGAGAGCTTGAAGCGACGCTAAGATTTCCGTAAGCTTTAAACGCGCTAATGCTGCGTGACATATAAGCGTAGACTGGCTTGCCATTACGCTTAACATAAAATATAAACTTCCCACTCTGGCAAAATGTCCTGTGTTCTTTCTTCATATTTTCGTTTGGCTGTGCTTTTTCCTGCCATTTCAAGAGGTAATTTGACGGTGTTTACAACACAATGATGGCACACCAGATTCTCTCGTCATTGCGTTTGACGTCACTCAATCCAGGCTTACATGGTCAGTGTGCCATCTAGTCAGTAGGGAGTGAATGACAGCGCCAGCGCATTTTTGACGCGATGTCATGTGACAGCTCCGAAGACATGAAATCTAGTTAAAGCATGAGGCCTGGGCGAGGTGTTGGCCACCCCTGACCTAAGGGAAAAATATCGTCTTGAAAAATTTGATTTTTATAGATATCTCCAGATACGCAACCATTTCGAACAGAACATTAGAAATACAATAGACCTTGATGAACCAATACTAAGAATATTTCACGGTGCCTACCAAAACGAATCAAACAGGTATTATCTCTAAATCCTACAAGGGCCTTATGACAAAAAAATCCCACACTGCAATATATGAAGGAAAATGGGAAGGAGATGGCAACTCTCAATATCAAACTAAGACTGGTTAGATGTGTAAATTCCAATGGAAATGTACCAACTCTCATATATGGCAGGAATTTGCATGGAAGTGTGTTATTCGCTTTATTCCACCGGCAGAAGGCACGCTCCAGGAGGGAGCCACATGTTGGAGACGGTGTGGGGCCCAGGAAGAAAATCACTGGCACATATTCTGGGAGTGCCCTGTCATCAGGCTTTTCTGGCAGACTTTCATCAAATATTGAAATCATACTAACTTGCCCCTGAATTTGAAACTTTATTCTTGGAAAATTTGATTTCAAACAGGGCGACAAGATAAATACATATTTGGCATTTTAATAACAGCTTGTAAAAAGCGCCACCAGACGCTACTGCTCCCTGAGCCCCACGACTCAGGAGTGGATAGACATCGTAATGACATTTATGTTATGGAAAGGATCACCTTTCCCTCCGCTTCAGAGAAGTATGTTTATTCAACTCTGGGACAAGTGGGTGAGATATGCAAATCCAATACGACAGATCCTGTGGAGATAATAAACGAATGACCCTGCAACGCTGTTTCTAGTGTAGGAAACCTCTCCGACTCTATCCCTCCTCCCTAGTCTCCCCCTTGTCTGATGTAGAATATTTTCTGTTTGTATGTACACTCTCCCAAAATGTTCATGTTATTTAATTTGAAAGACTGGATGGTATATATTGAATACTACACCTGTGTTGTTGTATACTTGAGAAGACAAGATACTATCCTAAAATGAAAATAAAAAATTATTTAAAAAAGAAACAAGACACAGAGAAGTACACCCATACAGAGAAGTACACAAGTACTAAGAAGTACACAAGTACAGAGAAGCATACGCACATTTACAAGTACAAAGAAGTACACAAGCACAGAGAAGCACGTAAGTACAGAGAAGTACAAGTACAGAGAAGTACACAAGTACAGAGAAGTACACAAGTACAGAGAAGTACAGAGAAGTACACAAGAACACAAGTACAAAGAATTACACAAGAACAGAGAAGTACACAAGAACAAAAGTACATAGAAGTTACACACGTGTACAGAGAAGTTACACAAGTACATAGAAGTATCGCAAGCAAGCGTACAGAGAAGCATACACAAGAACACATGTACACAAAAGAAGTACACAAGTACAGAGAAGTACACATTTACAAGTACAGAGAAGTACACAAGTACAGAGAAGTACACAAGAACAGAGAAGCACACAAGTACAGAGAAGTACTGGGGCACAGAAGTACAGACAAGTACAAGCACAGAGAAGTACACAAGTACAGAGAAGTACACAAGTACAAGAAGTACAAGCTGGAAGCACGCAAGTACAGAGAAGTACACAAGAACACAAGTACAGAGAAGTACACAAGAACACAAGTACAAAGAAGTACACAAGTACAGAGAAGTACACAAGTACAGAGAAGTACACAAGAACAGAGAAGTAATGCAAGGCCAGATGGGCACAGAGAAGTACACAAGTACAGAGAAGTACACAAGTATAGAGAAGTACACAAGAACAGAGAAGTACAGAGAAGTACACAAGAACAGAGAAGTACACAAGTACAGAGAAGGGCGGGCACAAAGAAGTATGCAAGCACAAAGAAGTACATGTGAAGCACAGAGAAGTACACACAAGCACAGAGAAGCACGAAGCACAGAGAAGTAATACACAAGTACAGAGAAGTTCGTGATCGCCATAAGTACAAAGAAGCACACAAGCACAGAGAAGCACGCAAGTACAGAGAAGTTCACAAGAACAGAGAAGTACACAAGTACAGAGAGAAGCACACAAGTTACAGAGAAGTACATTTACAAGTACAGAGAAGTATGCACAAGTACAGTAGAAGCATACAAACAAGTACACAAAGACAGAGAAGTACATACACAAGTACAAGGTTGGTGAGAAGTACAAGTACAGAGAAGTACACAAGTACAGAGAAGTATGCACGTTTACAAGCAAGCAAAATAAGTACACAAGAACAGAGAAGCATATGTCATGAGTACAGACAAGTACACAAGTACAGAGAAGCATACGCTACAAGTACAAAGAAGTACACAAGTACATAAGCGTTAGGAAGCACGCAAGTATCGCACACAAGTACAAGAGAAGCATACAGAGAAGTACACAGAGAAGTACACAAGTACAGAGAAGTACACAAGCACAAGTACAGAGAAGTACACACAGAGAAGCACGACACAAGTAAAGAGAAGTACACAAGTTCATAGAAGTAAGCAACAGAGAAGTACACATAGAGAAGTACACAAGTCCAGAGAGTACAGACAAGTACAGAGAAGTACACAAGAACACAAGTACAAAGAATTACACAAGAACAGAGAAGTACACAAGAACAGAGTGAGAACAAAAGTACAGAGAAAGTACACATGTACAGAGAAGTACGCACAAGTACAGAGAAGCACGCACACAAGTACAGAGAAGTACACAAGCACAGAGAAGCACACAAGTCCAAGAAGCACACAAGCACAGAGAAGTACACAAGTGCCAGAGAGGAAGGCTGCCAAGTACAGAGAGAAGCACACAAGAACAGAGAAGTACACTAGAACAGAGAAGTAGCACAGAGAAGTAAGCACATACACAAGTACAGAGAAGTACACAAGTACATGCACAGTAGAAGTACACAAGAACAAGTACAGAGAAGCACACAAGAACACAAGTACAAAGCACAGAAGTACACAAGTACAGAGAAGTACACAAGAACATTTACAAGTACAAAGAAGTACACACAAGTACAGAGAAGTACGCATTTACAGAGGTACAGAGTAAGTACACAAGTACTACAAAGAAGCTGACACAAGAACAGAGAAGGTACAGAGAAGTACACAAGTACAGAGAAGTACACAAGTACAGAGAAGTACACAACAGAGAAGTACACAAGGCTACAGTAGAAGTACACAAGAACACAAGTACAGAGAAGTACACAAGAACAGAGAAGAAGCACAAGCACAGAGAAGCACACAGATCGCAAGTACATTGGGAACAAGAGAAGTACACCAAGCACAGAGAAGTACGCAAGCACAGTGCTACAAGTACAGAGAAGTACACAAGCAGAGGCACTACAGAGCTACGTGCACACACAGTACAGAGAAGCACATTAAGCACAGAGAAGTATCGCAAGTACAGAGAAGCACGTTTACAAGTACAAAGAAGTACACAAGTACAGAGAAGTACACAAGTACACAAGTACAGAGAAGTTCACAAGAACAGAGAAGTACACAAGTACAGAGAAGTATCGCAGCACAATAAGTACAGAGAAGCACACAAGTATAGAGAAGCACACAAGCACACAGCCACAGAGAAGTACAAGCACAGAGAAGTATTTGCTACAGAGAAGTACAAGCAAAGAAGTACGCACACAAGTACAGAGAAGTACACAAGTACAGAGAAGTACAAGCACAGGCACACAAGTACAGAGAAGTACGTGCACGCTTTACAAGCACAAATAAGTACACAAGAACAGAGAAGCACAAGTACAGAGAAGTACACAAGTATAGAGAAGTACGCACGCTATAAGTACAAAGAAGTACACAAGTACAGAGAAGCACGCAAGCACACAAGTAGAAGTACACAAGAACAGAGAAGTACACAAGTACAGAGAAGCACAGAGAAAAGTAGAGAGAAGCACACAAGTACACAAGTACAGAAGCACGCAAGGCTAGAGAAGTACACAAGTACAAAAGTACAGCAAGTACACAGAGAAGTACACACAGAGAAGTACACAAGAACAGAGAAGCACACAAGTACAGAGAAGTTCACAAGAACAGAGAAGTACACAAGCACAGAGAAGTGAACAGAGAAGTACACAAGTGCAGAGAAGCACACAAGTACGAGAAGCACGACACAAGTACAGAGAAGGAGTACACAAGCACAGAGAAGCACACAAGTACAGAGAAGCACACAAGATGGCACAGAGAAGTACACAAAGAAGTACACAAGTCAAGCACAGAGAAGACAAGTCCAAGAAGTACACAGAGAAGTACACAAGTACAGAGAAGTGCATGCACACTGCATCGTACAAGTACAAAGCACACAAGTACACAAGTACAGAGAAGTACACAAGTACAGAGAAGTACACAAGAACAGAGAAGTACACAGGTACACAGAGAAGTACACAGCACAGAGAAGCACCACAAGTACAGAGACGCATACAAGTACACAAGTACAGAGAAGTACACAAGTACAGAGAAGTTCGCATGTTTACAAGTACAGAGAAGTACACAAGTACAGAGAAGTACACAAGTACACAAGTACAGAGAAGTACACAAGTCCAGAGAAGTACACAAGTACAGAGAAGTACACAAGTACAGAGAAGTACGCAAGTACAGAGAAGTACACAAGAACAGAGAAGTACACAAGTACAGAGAAGTACACAAGAACAGAGAAGTACACAAGTACAGAGAAGTACACAAGAACAGAGACGTACACAAGTACACAAGTACAGAGAAGTACACAAGTACAGAGAAGTACACAAGTACACAAGTACAGAGAAGTACACAAGTACAGAGACGCATAGAAGTACACAAGTACAGAGAAGTACACAAGTACAGAGAAGTACACAAGCAGAGAAGCGCAAGGCAGACAAGTACAGACTACAGAGAGGTACACAAGTACAGAGAGGTACACAAGTACAGACAAGTACACAAGTACAGAGAAGTACACAAGTACAGAGAAGTACACAAGACACAGAGAAGGCACACAAGTACAGAGAAGTACACAAGTACAGAGAAGTACACAAGTACAGAGACGACACGGACAAGAACAGAGAAGCACGGCACAGAGAAGCACACAAGCACAGAGAAGTACACAAGAACAGAGAAGTACACAAGAACAGATAAGTACACAAGAACAGAGAGGTACAACAGACAAGTACATGGGCACAGAGAAGTACACAAGTACAGACAAGTAAAGAACAGAGAAGTACACATTCTACATGGAGAGGTTACAGAGAGATGGCGGCGAGATCGTGTCGGACGCTGCTGAAAGAACTCGCTACACCAAACCCTTCACCGTGATTTGTCAATCCGTTTGTCTGTCAACATTTAGAGAACAACAACCATTGAACACTCAGTAAATCACAAGGACCTCCCACCTCACAGCTGAGGCTCATTAGCAGCCTGTCAGTCAGAGAGCAGAGAACATGGCGAGGACTGACGTCACAACCAGGAAGCAGCTGCAGGGATTTAGGCGAGCAGCGCGGAGGAAGAGGAGCTCCAGAGCCACGAGGAGGAACACGCAGCCGGAAGAGGTCCACTTGGGACCCGGGAAGTGACTCACGACACGCCAGCGTCCACACGGTGTCCTCGACATGCTCAAGGCCATGCTGACTAGGAATGTGTTCTCAGAGAGGATTGACCAGCGCCTGCAGCCTGGCCCAGCCCCGGGCCAGCCCCACCTGCCCGGGAAGAGGGCTCGTGTCGAGGACCACTAGCATGACACGGCGACATGATGTCGTTATCGTGAAGCCATATTGGAAATAGTTGTTTTCTGTTTTCTATTTCTCAACATGAATATTATGTAGAAACTTGTACTTTTTTAAATGTATTGATTTGATTTGATTTATTTGTCGTTTGCCAGAGTACAGGTACAAAAGCATCGAAATTGCAAGAAAGGGTGGATGAAAGATTGTTACAACATGAGGGAAGAAGGCGAAAAACACCAACCCCCGACTATGCCCCGAGAGGGGTACAGTGGGAGCAGGAAAACACCTTAGCACATAAGCATACATTTTAGACATGACTTGCAACGGTAGGAAGGGGGAGGAGAAAATCAACTGGGTGATCTAAGCCCATCCATTGGGGGCAGAAGGTAACCAGCACCGACAAGCAGCCAGCCGGTCCAGCAGCCTTTCACGGGCGCCAGCCACAGCCCCGTCCGTCACACTGGGGTAAGAAGTAGCGGAAGGCTGGATGGGGAGGGGGTAGGAATGCATATCAGTATGTTGGAAAGTTCGTGTGTGCGGCCTGGTATGTCGTCTCCCCAGGCCACAACAGACAGAGTTCACAGTCCGCAAGATGGTCACATGGAGATACTGTGAAAGGTCCTGGGAGAAACAACCAGGTGTCTGTGGATAGGGGAAGGGAATGAGAGGTTCTCACTTCAGCGATCTTCAGGAGTTGTTGTTCCAGTAACGCCCCTGGCCAAGTCTGCTCTGGGTTGAGGGAGCCGAAAGCAGATAAGATTGATTGTTTGGTCTTCCAGCAGCTACATCCAATTTGCGACCTACTATTCCACCACTTTCTCCCATTTTCAAATCGATCCAATTTCGCCGGCAGCTTTAGGGGCTTTTAACGCTGTCACCGCTTCCTTAATTTTCCGACAAACCAGGGCAACGCCAACCAAACAGCAGAAATCCTGTAATCATAGTTCCGAATAGGTAGATGTCATCTACGCCCTCCACGGAAAGGGCTGCTAGGCACACGACACGCCCATCGTGGTAACCAGCTGCAACGCCCCGCAGGACGGCAGGTTCTCTCGAACCCAAGCTTCGTCGAGAAGACGTGTCAATTATGTTGAGAGACCAGTTGATCAGATGATCAGTTGATCGTCCATGGTTTTAGTTCAAGAGCTTATGAGGAGAGTCTCTCGCATAAAACAAGACAAGACATGACGATAGGAGCCAAGCAGGAAGGAAGGTCATGGGGAGGAGAGGGAGAAAATAATCGTCAAGAGAGCCAAAGAAAGAACATATTTAGAAAAATAAATAAATGTAATGGTCATTTTTATTTGCACACACCCCATGAAGCTTCATCTGCAGTGTGGAAGTCCTTTCTCAGTCCCATGTTCATTGTAGGTGAATGGTGTGACAGAACACATCATTTCTACTCAAAAAACGAGAATACTAAATTTGGTTTTAGACATTAATATGTAGCTACTATTGTATTCAGATATTTCACTGCGTAAACAGTTTGTCCATTACGACAAACATATAATAATATATAAAATGTGTGTATATATATACATACATACAGGCACGCGGCACAGTAGAGCCCTAGTGGTGCTCAAGCACCAGCTTTTGTCCTGGATGAGAAAAAGTACCCTTTTGTTGGAGCCCACTTTTTTCTTCATTAATAAGTATTTAAGAATAAAAAAATAGTGTCTGTCATCAAGTCCTCCCAGCCAGTGTTTGGATATCTGTCGGGGCATTTATTGAGCCCGTGAGAATTTCGCCTCGACATGTTCCGCCCGCGGGCGCTACGAGCCCCCGCCGCGCGCCCTCCTCCTCCTCCTCCACTTCCTCCGCTGGGCAGTGCTCCTCGCGCCACCAAACGGTTGCGACCTCCTTCTCCTCTGACCCAAGAGCACCCAGTTGCACACAGGCCGCGAGCCGCAGCCGGTGTTTGTCCCCTGACGCTGTTTGGTGATAAATTAACCACAACTTAAAATATTACATCACAACTGGTCCGAGCTTCCTAAAAAAATAAAATATAAATTCTCGAATCCGTGATTTCCAAAGCCTAGTCCAGCTGTTTACTGACGTCATGTCAGAGAGAGAGAGAGCTAGATGAGAGAGAGATCTGTTTTATAAATGCTATTCAGACTTCCGGTTTTGGCGCATGGCGGAGTAGGCAGCCTGCCGGAAGGGCTCTTGTCACTATTTTACATTTATTTGGCATTTGCTTTTATAATTACAAAGACAAAACTTGAAAAACCAGCTTCGAAAAACGTACTTCTGCTACGGGTACACTGTATTCACTTCAACATGGGCAAACCCAACGAAAGCCAGAGGAGGAAACCCGAAAGTGAGAGTAAGCAAGTCCAATGGCGGCGAGCAACGATCAGACCCAGCTAGCGACGACATCGACACAGCGGAGACGGGCAACGCAGCAACGCCGGGCGCCTCCCTCGCTGACATGCAGAAAACCATCACTGTATGGGAGGAGCTGATAATCAACACCTGTCCTCATTTTTCAAATCGATCCAATTTCGTCGGGCAGCTTTAGGGGCTTTTAACGCTGTCACCGTTTCCTTAATTTTCCGATAAACCAGGGCAACGCCAAATCCAAACAGCAGAAATCCTGTAATCATAGTTCCGAATAGGTAGATGTCATCGTCCTCCACGGAAAGGGCTGCTAGGCACACGACCGTCCATCGTGTAACCAGCTGCAACGTCCGGCAGGACGGGCAGGTTTCCCCGAACCCAAGCTTCGTCGAGAAGACGGTGTCAGTGCGTTGAGAGACCAGTTGATCAGATGATCAGTTGATCGGTCCATGGTTTTTAGTTCAAGAGCGATGAGGAGAGAGTCTCTCAAGTATAAAACAAGACAAGACATGACGATAGGAGCCAAGCAGGGAAGGGAAGGTCATGGGGAGGAGAGGGAGAGAAAATGCGACCGCCTTCGAAGAGAGCCAAAGAAAGAACATATTTAGAAAAATAAATAAAATGTAATGGTCATTTTTTATTTGCACACACCCCATGAAGCTTCATCTGCAGTGTGAAGTCCTTTCTCAGTCCCATGTTCATCATTGTGGTGAATGGTGTGACAGAACACATCATTTCTACTCAAAAAACGAGAATACTAAATTTGGTTTTAGACATTTATTTACATGTAGCTACTATTGTATTCAGATATTTCACTGCTTTTGTAAACAGTTTGTCCACATGACAAACATATAATAATATATAAAAATGTGTGTATATATATACATACATACAGGCACGTGCACAGGTAGAGCCCTAGTGATGCTCAAGCACCAGCCCTTTTGCCCTGGATGAGAAAAGTGCCCTTTTTGCTGGAGCCCACTTTTTTTCTTCATTAATAAGTATTTAAGAATAAAAAATAGTGTCTGTCATCAAGTCCTCCCAAATGTGTTTGGATATCTTTCGGGGCATTTATTGGAGTTCTTGTGAGAATTTCGCCCCGACATGCTCCGCGGCGCTCACGAGCCCCCGCCGCGCCCCTCCCTCCTCCTCCTCCTCCACTTCCTCCTCCGCGCAGTGCTCCTCGCGCCACCAAACGGCTGCACCTCCTTCTCCTCTGACCCGCAGCACCAGACACACAGGTCATGAGTCATGCCGGTGTTTGTCCCCTGACGTTGTTTGGTGATAAATTAACCACAACTTAAAATATTACATCACAACTGGTCCGACGTTTCCTAAAAAAAATAAAACACAAATTCCCGAAATCCGTGATTTCAAAGCCTAGTCCAGCTGTTTACTGACGTCATGTTTGAGAGAGAGAGAGAGAGCTAGAGATAGAGAGAGAGAGATCTGTTTTATAAATGCCATTCAGGACTTCCGGTTTTGCGCATGGCGGAGTAGGCAGCTCGTCGGAAGGGCTCTGTCACTATTTTACATTTATTTGGCATTTGCTTTTATAATTACAAGACAAACTTGAAAAACCAGCTTCTAAAACGTACTTCTGCTACGGGGTACACTGTATTCACTTCAACATGGGCAAACCCAACGCAGCCAGAGGAGGAAAAAAACCCGAAAGTGAGAGCAAGCAAGTCCACGATGGCGACCTAGCATCAGACCTAGCTAGCGACGACACGACACATGGAGACGGCAACGGCAGCAACGCGGCGCTCTCCCTCGCTGACATGCAGAAACTACTCGCCGGTATGGAGGAGCGGATAATCAACACTCTGACAGCTCAAATTTCAGCCAACCACGCCACTATTGCCAGACATGACCAGACAATTCAAGCCATTGAGACGTCAATGAACGACTTTCAGGGGAGAATAACTACACTGGAGGCCGCGGTCGGCAGCTTCGTGAAGGAGAACGAGCTACTGAAGTTTAAGGTCGACGATCTCGAGAACAGATCACGGAGATGCAATATCCGTATTACAGGCATACCCGAGAGCGGAGGGCACCCGACCAACGCCTTTCATTAAATCCTTCATCGAGGAATGATTCGGCGCGGACGCTTTCCCCCGTAGCTTAGCCGTGGACAGAGCGCACAGGGTGGCTGTCCAGAGGAGACGGACGGCGCCGCCCTTCATCGCCTGCGTTCATCACTTCCAGACGAAGCAGCGTATAATGCAGCTGGCACGAGAGAAAGGTCCCTTGTCCTACAGGGGCTCGGAAATTCATATTTATGCCGACTATAGCGCTGAAGTGGCTAAAAAGAGAGCTACCTTTTCCCCCGTCAAATCCGCGCTGAGGAAAGCAGGCTACCAATTCAGCCTGATCTTCCCGGCTAAGCTGCGAGTGATCGCCGATGGAACCAGGCACGAGTTCAATACCCCGGGTGAAGCGGCTTCCTTCCTGGAGAACATTCGGAACATTCAACCGGCAGTATGAGACTCCTCGGCAACTATAACAAGGACCTTGGTGACACTACATTTTCTTAGCTTAGGTTGGTTGGGCTCACCGGTGAGTGAATACTTTTGCGTGCTAAGCTGACACGTTGTATAAATAGTCACATTTATGAACAGTATATTACTAACCTGATCGTGTTCATATAACGCTGAACATTCATATACTCTTCACTGAACCTTATTACCCGAATGTCAAACTGTCCTAAACATTACTTAAAAACAGCATTTTGGGTCAGTTGAAAGTGTCACGCTCTCGAGGTCTGTGTTATTAAGACTGGCGTAGATTACAGGGATATTATATCCCCACTGTGGGACCACAGTTAATGCTCCTTGTTCTTATTTTTTATTATCTTACTATCTAATTTGCGTTGAATGTATATATCATCTCCTCTTGTTAAATTCTAACCCCATAATATACAGAACGGCTGTTTGTTGTGTTGACCAATGTTTAGAAAATGTCTTTCACGGTACTGCTCCGTAGATTCTTTAAAAGAAGCGGTTCACAAGTTAAGATCCTTTCCTTTTTTTTGCCTTTACATTCATTCTTATAGACAGAGTTTAAAGTGCATGATAGAGTTATGCACAAAGTTTTCAATAGTGCAACAGGTAGGGTTAACAGGTTTAGGTACCAAGGACTGGAGCCTTTTATTCTTAATGTGTTTTTTTGTTGTTGTTGTTTTTTTCGTTTTTTTTTCCGTATCTTCCTTTGTCTCCCCCCCACACCCCTCCTACTCCCCCACCCTTCCATTGGTGCTCTGCTGCTATATCCCTCTATTTAAACTATGAACAGTCGGTCCAATAAGGTGACTAATGTGCCAACCAAGTTCATATCCTGGAATGTAAAAGGTGTCAATAGCCCGGTTAAGAGACAAAGGGTCATGTCTCATCTACAACAATTGACAGTAGACGTAGCATTTCTTCAAGAAACCCACCTTTGTAACATTAGCGTTGCTGCTCTCAAGAGAGGTTGGGTGGGCCAGGTGTTCCACTCTAGATTTAAAGCAAAGGCCAGAGGGACAGCCATATTGATTAACAAAAACACCTCTTTTCATCCCGAAGAGATTATTAGCGACCCAAATGGGAGATATGTTATCGTTACTGGACAACTCTGGGCTAATCCTGTGATTTTGGTAAATGTTTATGCCCGAACTGCGACGACAGTAACTTTTTTGATAAGCTATTTCTTTCCATACCTAAGCTTGACAATGGATTGCTTATAATAGGAGGTGATTTTAATCTTGTGCTTGATGTTACCTTGGATAGGTCATCCCAGAAGCCTCAGAACCTTTCCAAATCGGCTGGAGTTGTAAATGATTTCATGCGTAAGTGCGGCCTCTCAGATATTTGGAGATTTAAGTTTCCCAACACCAGAGCTTACTCCTTTTTCTCAAATGTGCATCATAACTATACCCGCATAGACTATTTCTTACTCGATAATAGATTGCTACCTAAGGTTAAATCCTGCTCGTATAATAGTATTGTCATATCGGATCACAGTGCCTTTCTATTTGATTTAGACCTCCCAAACCGCCCCCCCCCAAAACAGAATCTGGAGACTCAACCCTCTTTTACTTTCAGATGACGATTTTGTGAAGTTCATTTCAGCCCAAATACAATTATTTCTAGAGACTAATTCCTCCCCAGAGATCTCGCAAGCTACATTATGGGAAACTCTTAAAGCATACCTGCGCGGGCAAATCATAGCCTATTCCTCTACTATCAAAAAACGGAAAAACTCCAAACTGACTGAAATTTCCCAAAAAATCCTGGATGTGGACTCTAAATATGCTCATTCCCCGAATACAGGTCTGTATAAAGAACGGTTGAGACTCCAAACTGAATTTAATCTTTTATCTACCGACGAGGCAACACGGTGTAAAGAATATATATATTATAGCTTAGCATAGCCTAGTGTATTGTGCATAAATGTTATGTGTAAAGTGGAAAACACTGGACGAGAGTTAGAAACATCAGCAGGGCATTCCGGCGCCTGAACTGATCAAAGAAGATAACAGTGACACACGAAAGAACTTTATGCACCAACGCTCACCCTAGATTTGAATAGAACAAAGCAACACTCATGAACAGGAGAGCCACAGAGACAACTACTGAGCGCAGATAAGATAAGGAAAGGTCCAGCTTTGACAATTAATATCCGGATTCAACCACAGCCCTCTCTCACACACACACACACACACACACACACACACACACACACACACACACACACACACACACACACACACACACACACACACACACACACACACACACACCTACACTGGCCCTTTGTAAATATCCTGGGAACGACCTTCTCGCCACAGCGCATCCCACCTAGGAAGAGATAAGACTATCTTAGAAAACTCCCCAGCTCAGTCAAGGAAGCTACATGTGAATTCCATCTTCCTTTCTCACACTTTCACAACATATGCTCTCATTGGCTGGCCACTAGAACCAATGAAGGAGCGACAACGGCGGAAGCAGAGGAACAAGGGCCAATGAGAAAACCCCACCCTCTTTTCTCCTGGCCAATCAGAACTGTTCCTGTTTTTTATTTCAATGGCCGCGCACACTGAGCCGGCGTCCTTTCTGCAGCGCTGGGGCCATTGGTGACAGCTCTGGATTGGGGTCCATGCGCATGATAGTCTATTTGTATCTTGATTTTGAATAAACGCTTTATAGAGTTAAAGTAAAAGTCTACCGCTATTTCTTCCAGTGAGTACCGTCCAGGTGGTGTGATGTTGTCCAACTCCAACAACGGCTCATCCTAAAATCCAGACATAAGGTGTACGAATTTGGAGATAAATCCAGTAGACTATTGGCTATGCAAGCCCGCCAAGTAGCTGCCACCCGCAATATCACAATGATTCAATCTGACGCAGGAGAAATGTTGATAGATCATAAAGACATAAATAAAGCATTTTTACAATTCTATTCCAACCTTTACACCTCAGAACTTAACAATGACCCCGGCCCCTCATGTGCCTTCTTTGATAATTTGACTATCCCTACTGTATCGGAGGAACAAAACACCAACTTGAGTGCAGATATCTCAGCTGCTGAAATCAGCATGGCTATAAAATCTATGCAGAGCAACAAGTCACCAGGCCCGGATGGGTTCACAACAGAATTCTATAAAAAGTTCTCCTATCAGCTGGCACCAACTCTTAAAGCAATGTTTAAAGAAGCACTGTCCTCAGGCATTCTTCCTGTAACGTTGAGACAGGCCTCTATATCCCTACTAGCTAAGAAGGATAAAGACCCAGTATTCTGCTCATCCTATCGCCCTATCTCCCTACTTAATGTGGATTTTAAAGTGCTGTCTGTTGGAGTAGAAAATGTATCAACAGCTGTCTCTCCCATCTGTCTATGGGGGATAATCTAATCCTGTGTGGGGTCATGTGAAAAGGTCACAACCAAGAGGTCTTGAGGTAATGACCACCGTGTAAGCCTTCAGGGGTCTCCTATTACTTATTTAGTGGTAACAGATGGACTCTGGAATGTGTACGTCTCGGCGATGTGTATAAGAAGAGACGAGTCGACAAAGAAGGCAGCATTAAGTCAGAAACTTCTCATAAGGAGGGTTCAGACTTTGCTCCACTCAGCTGGGTGTTCCATGACTTGTTTGATGTGATTACTTATTTGTTCCATGACTTATTTGTCTAGTTGAATCACTTGTCCACTTGTTTGTACCTGGCTCACATTCTGATCAATTGTGAACTTGTTACTATATAATAAAGTGTGATAAGACCACCGTGCTTAGAATACTTTTGATTTCTCACAAGGCATCGGAACATTTATTCCACCACAAATGGCGCGAGGATTTGGATGGACGCGCAGCGCTGGTCTCCGACGGACGGTCAGAAGGCCATAAGATAGATGATTCCTCCCCGAGGGTGAGAAGCTGCCGTTCTGCGGAGACCAGGACTGCCGATCCAACCCAGTTGAAGTAACAACGAAAACACGCGGTGAGAGATTAAGATTATTTTGAGATCAATCAAGTCATGAAAATGGAAATTGGAAATTTTTAAAAGAAAAATCTCACAATCAGTGTTGTTAACAGACGTGTTTTGAAAACTGTTGGGTTCTCTAGTGGTTTGTATGCACCAGTTTGGCGCACACTTCTCAGGGAAAACAGTTAGCAGTTTTTAGAGATAGCAGCGGTCGCTTACTTGCCTTAGTCATCCATGTGTATTGTTTGAAATTTTGTATAGAAAATTTATTGACGCACACTGCGACGTAATACACGAATGATTAGAGATGTGTAGTGCTCAGAGTAAGAGTGAGACCGTTGAGAGCCATGTGGTCCCCATCCTTCCGCCTCTGTGTAAGTTTATGTCTGATCGATATCCTGGAAGCTTGGATCAAATGCAAAAGTGGATAGAGATTGGTTTTCCATCAAACGGAAGTTTGAGTGAAAATCAATTAAAACAGTTGGAGGTATCACTGGGGGAAATGGAGAGGAACGCAACAGCTCAGCATGCAGCCTTATCAAAGAAAAAGCAGAAGAAGAATGTAAAGTTGAGGCTGACTGGGAAGCATTTAATAAGTGGAAATTTGAGTCTGAGAGAAGGGAGAGAAAGAGATTGAAAGCATTCAATGCACTGAAAAACATCGATCCTGTAAAGGATGCTAACATACTTTCCACTATTCACCAAAATACTGTGTACCCTTGTCTTTCTGAGGTACTGAGGAAATCATTGAATCCAGAACTGGACTCCGCCCCCCCCCCCTGCTCCTCCAGCCTACGTGCAGCAGCCCTCCCAGTCAAATGCAGCACACGTGTCAGCAGACATGGAAAGAGGACAGCAGCCAGACTCAAGCACCGAGACGACCTCCTCACCGGCCGTGACCCGCCTACAGTCTCAACAAAGGGGGGCCATGTTGCAGGAAGAGAGGGAGGCTACAGCTCTCATGCCAATGATAGAAGTGGCGGGAGCAGAAGGCCCGATGCTGGTTTTCAGACCCTGGTCAGATGCAGATATAAGTGAAGCAATGATTCATGTCTGCAATCCTAAAAGCAATCTCACGAGATGGGAGACTGATCTTAGGCAATTTGTCAGAGAATATCGTCCCACTATGTCAGAGTTATGGCGTTTGATGGCCAAGGTGCTGACAAATGATTATCACAAAATTCAGCATGTTTTCAACAATGCAAGAATGACTTTCCGCCTGAGTGAGCCACTCTACGAGGATGCCAAAAATGTGAACTTTCGAGATGCGGTTGATGTCCTCATTAACACCGTAAAAGAACAGTTCCCTTTGAGACTAAACTTGTCCTATATCACCTCTTTGTCACAAGGGCCACAAGAGACTTGCAGTTCCTTCCTGGCACGTCTGACAGGAGCCTTTGACACTCATAGTGGCCTCAACCGACCCAATCCAATGGGAGCACAGCCCCTGACACCATATGAGGTCCATCTGAAAGAACATTTTCTGAGCAGAAGGAGACCAAAACTCGTACACATGGTAAGAAATGCATGTGTAACTTGGAAAACATGCCCACTTGCCGACATCCTTCAGCACGCAGAACATGCAGAAGACGGGGCACAAAGAAGAGATGATCAGAAGAAAGAGGGCAGACAAAGGAAACTGGAAGAAGCACAGCTGGCAATGTTTAACACCCGAGCAGAGCCAGCCCAGGAAACCGCCCGTGGCAGATTTGGGGGAGGAAGGGGCCAGACAAGAGGTCATACCAGAGGTCAGGGAAGACAAAGAGGTGGGGGCAAGCGCAGAACAAGTAGAGATTACGACCCAGACGTCTGCCATTGCTGCGGGAAGCGTGGACACTGGCAAGCTGATTGTCCGGAGAAACAAACAGGACCTGCATTCCGCACGTCTGACTGAAGGGGGGGGAGGGAGGGGCGGACCCCAGAGATGGACAGCCTCTCCACAGGAAGGCAGGTAGCACACAACACTTCACATGCACAAAATTTCACAATGTATGCCAACAACCCAGGCTTTAAGAAATTCCCACAATTAACATTGATGATTTCTAACCACCCTGTAACATTATGAACTATAATCCAAATCCACTTCTGTATGCATACGAGTGGGAGCTAATGTTAGACCATGGAGCTCCGAAAACCCATGATCTTATTTCATTTGCACGCACACACAGTACTGCAGCAGGAAATTATATGCAGCCATTACATTGTACATCCCATGTGAGCGTAGGGCCAGACAGAATATACGAGGAAGCATGGTATGATCAGCAGGTAGAAACAGAGAGTTTAGACCTGAAGCATGTTTACTGGTCAGAGGAGGCTGCTGCGGTGTCTGTGTCTCTCTCTCCATCCCAGGGGAAACTGTTCCTTGGAACCACTCCTCACGTATCATTGGCTAAACCGTCACACTGGAAATGGCAGGATCTGGGTCCGTGGCTACAACAACGTATCAACCTCTTGGACTTTAGACCAGCTGCAGAAGATTCGAAGATCGAATTTAGCGCGATTGGTGATGTATTTCGTATTGCATTGACCGACACAGTACATGTACGGAGAACGTTAGAGCTCACAGAAGAACACATTGAACATACAAGCTTGTATCCACTTATTATGACAACAGGTCAAATTCCTGAGTTGTCAAAAGTGCCACCTTCACTGTGGGCTGCACACAAATACGATGTGGGGCTCATAAAAGGCGCAGCACCATTGGTAGTGAGTCCTAAATCAGATTATAGGCCATGCCTAAAACAGTATCCACTTAAAAAAAGAAGCCATCGATGGTATAAGACCAGTATTTGAATCCCTTTTGAAAGTAGGCGTCATTATTCCTTGTCAAGATTCCCCGGTGCGCACACCAATTTTCCCAGTAAAGAAGATTCGCGACAAAGATCAGCCGACGGAATGGAGATTTGTGCAAGATTTACAAGCAGTGAATGCGGCAACCTATCAACGAGCACCAGAAGTGGCAAATCCACACACAATTTTGTCACTGGTGCCACCTGGTGCCACGCATTTTTCGGTTATTGACTTGGCTAATGCATTTTTCTCTGTCCCGGTTCACCCAGAAAGTCAACACTGGTTTGGCTTCTCGTTTAATGGACGTGGATACACCTGGACCAGATGTCCTATGGGGTATCATGAAAGCCCAGGCGTGTTCCACAGAGCGCTTAGCGAAAATCTTCAAACTTTGCAACTCCCCGCGGGGTCGGCCCTTTTAAATTATGTTGATGACATGATGATTTGCAGCACATCAGAAGAAGCTTGTAAAATTGATACAGTAGCGCTACTTAAACATTTGGCAGATAATGGACACAAAGCCAGTCTACAGAAGCTTCAATTTGCACTAAAAAAGGTGACTTATCTGGGACATGTGATCACAGCGGAGGGCAAATCCCTCTCTCCCAAACGCATTGCAGCAATTCAATCGTTACCAAAACCAAACACTAAGAAACAAATGATGAGTTTTTTGGGAACAACTTCTTATTGCAGACAGTGGATTCCAAATTACTCAGAAAGAGAGGCATCCCTCTCATCCATGGTCCATGGTAGAAACCTTAGTGCACGTGACAAACTGACTTGGACTGAGGAAGCCGAGAAGGCATTTGAGGATTTAAAGACTTCCTTATCGCAGGCCCCGACTTTGGGCTTGCCAAGACCTGACTTACCTTATACTCAATTCATAGACCAAAAAGACTGTTACATGACATCTGTTTTGTGTCAGCCGCATGGAGGAAAACTCAGGCCTGTGGCCTATTTCTCCTCAAAACATGACTTTGTTGTCACAGGTCTTCCTCTCTGTTGCAGCAGCTGGAGAAGCCATGGATTAACATCACGGGACATTGTGGGCTATTCTGATGTCACACTTATAGTCCCGCATGCAGTTTCCCACATCTTCCATGCCCAG
Organism: Pseudoliparis swirei; assembly: GCF_029220125.1. Lineage (NCBI taxonomy): Eukaryota > Metazoa > Chordata > Actinopteri > Perciformes > Liparidae > Pseudoliparis > Pseudoliparis swirei. The sequence continues at coordinate 28,982,683 of NC_079393.1, forward strand.
AAGACTTCTCACCTCTCTGCTCAGAGATTCTTCAGATATCATGTTGGAATAGCGTGACATTACGGTAAAACGCTGCGATGAACTTAACTCAACTACACTTCTTCCGACTGCAGATGATGGAGAGCCTCATGATAGTGTCCAGGTATTGCAACAGACATGCATCCCGAGACCTGATCTGTGGGACACACCTCCTTCCAATGCAGATTCGAGCTATCTGTAGCTATCCAGCTCACCCACAACGGGGCAGCGGTCAGGTTGTATGTTACATCACATCACACACTTGTTGGTGTCAGGCTTACTGCACACCGATCAGTACAAGCAGCAGAGCTGATTGCACTCACAGGGGAATGTAAGGTAGCTAAAAAGGTAAAACTAACAATTACACAGGTTCACTTCATGTATCTGGAACGTACATGACCTTGGGCCTCTGTGGAAGACACAGAGGATTTCTAACAGTGGCAAACCTATCACACCACACGGTGGGTTTCAGCTGTTTTCAGTCATTAAAAGTGAAGCTCACATCTCTTCTTTTTTGACCTGTGTCAATAGTAAACATAGTGGCAGATCTGGTGGCAAAGGCGGCAGCCTTATCAGGCACCCCTTTTCCCCACATAGACTGATTCCAGTCCTTAGGCAGATCTTTCCACAATTCATTCTTTTGCCAATGCCAGGAGCGCTCCCTATGGAACGCTCTGGTGCCACTCTTTGAGTCGAGGGTTTGACAGCCCGGATGGCAAGCCTTGTTTGCCACGCGCTCTCTTCCATACTTCTAGATTTTCTCATGGAGGAGACCACGTGGGCAAAGGGGGAATGTGTAATGCTCTAAATGCAAGTTCATACACCAGAGCATTTTCAACATTTGCAATAAATAACAACAGCAGGGTCACCGCCCTGCAGATACACTTTTTGAACAGTTAGTAATGTATTTTAAATCTCACAGTATTTAGGTTTTAACATCAGACATCATTGTTCTTATCATCCTCAGTCAGCTGGTGTGGTTGAACGAGAAAATGGTACCATTAAATCTAAACTGGCGAAGTGTTGTGAAGAGACAGGCCTATCTTGGGTGAAAGCACTTCCGCTGGTGCTTTTTCACATGCGCATGCGAATCAGGAACAAACATGGCCTCAGCCCTTTTGAGATAGTGCTCGGGAGACCCCCTTGCACTGGGCTGGGTCCAGTAAGACACGCTTTGACAACTGATCATAATGAAGACAGCATGCTAAGATATTGTGCTAATCTCTCATCCTCACTCTCAGCACTTCACACACAGGTGAAAGCTGCACTTCCCTCACCAGCCACTGCAATCCAGCATCACCTGAAACCAGGAGACTGGGTGCTCATCAAGGATCACAGGAGAAAGCATTGGAAGCAGAGACGCTACATGGGTCCCTTCCAAGTACTCCTGACCACAGAGACGGCGGTGAAAGTGGAAGGAAAAGCAACGTGGGTCCACGCTAGCCACTGCAAACGCATCCCAAACCCAGAGGGAGAAGGAGCAGCTGCTACGGGTCCGGACTAAAGGGGAAGGGTGAGAAAGCGAGCGCCTTCCTCCATCAAGTAGTGTGCCAAGCTACCGACAAGCGCACCATTAACAGTGACGTAACTAAGCACCTCACTCATTTTATGTGGCTGGGAAGAGAGAGGAGGGGAGAAGCCCATAGTTTCTCAAACCGCAAAGCTGTCATATATAAATCAGTGTGGTAGGAGGCGAAATCATGTGCGAAGGTGTAGCCACCCAAGAAGCAGCAGCGATGGAAGAAAGATCTCCAGCATCACGGCCCCCCTTTAAGAAGCATGGGTGCAGCCAGAGCAAAAGCATCCACTCACTACTCTTTCTAACCACAATAGCAATTATCTTGTTCCTTATCTATAAATTGCAATCACATAACATAGACGGCAAAGATACTAGCCCTTTCCATCTCTCCAGGAAGTGGCAGGAAGGGAAAAAAGTTTTCCACTGCCCAGCTGAACAATGTGATACGAACAATTGTTCACTCTCCTCAATAGAGAATGATACTTGGGTTAATGTAGAGAATCAACTTCGCCTAATAGTATGTGATGGGAGGGTACGAAGAGACAGAGTCTGTACTGTATGGATGCATAAAGAGTATGATTCCACAGTTTTTCCGTTGTGGTGCAGTAAACCAAGGTCGTGTCAGGAGAAACCGGCCTACAGGGGCACGAGTGACTGGAGGGAGTCCGAAAAAGGATTCCACAGTATCTTGACAGCTCTGATAGTGATAATGAGCTTGAGGACAATGTTTAAGCAAGCAATGTATTTACACAGTAGATTTAGCAAACTATAATCAATTTTGTATGTACTTCTTTGAGGTTGATGATGTGATGTTTTGAAATCTTTGTGAATCTACACCACGGATGTATGCTCTAAGAATGTTTTAACATTTTGTTACTATTTTTTCAGTTAAATTGTCAAAAATGACAAAAAGAGGGGATTGTTGGAGTAGAAAATGTATCAACAGCTGTCTCTCCCATCTGTCTATGGGGGATAATCTAATCCTGTGTGGGGTCATGTGAAAAGGTCACAACCAAGAGGTCTTGAGGTAATGACCACCGTGTAAGCCTTCAGGGGTCTCCTATTACTTATTTAGTGGTAACAGATGGACTCTGGAATGTGTACGTCTCGGCGATGTGTATAAGAAGAGACGAGTCGACAAAGAAGGCAGCATTAAGTCAGAAACTTCTCATAAGGAGGGTTCAGACTTTGCTCCACTCAGCTGGGTGTTCCATGACTTGTTTGATGTGATTACTTATTTGTTCCATGACTTATTTGTCTAGTTGAATCACTTGTCCACTTGTTTGTACCTGGCTCACATTCTGATCAATTGTGAACTTGTTACTATATAATAAAGTGTGATAAGACCACCGTGCTTAGAATACTTTTGATTTCTCACAAGGCATCGGAACATTTATTCCACCACACTGTCTAAGGTCCTAGCTAAACGCCTGGAAAGTGTGATCCCAGATATTATCTCGCCTGATCAAACAGGATTTATCCAAGGCTGACACTCCCACTCAAATTTACGAAAACTATTCAATGTTATCCATTCGGCCCCATCAAGGGGCCCTGAGGTAATGGTTTCTCTTGATGCAGAGAAGGCCTTTGACCGGGTCGAGTGGAAATATCTATTTGCTGCCCTCAAAAAATTTGGTTTCTCTGAGGAATTCACTGCCTGGATTAGATTACTATATTCCTCTCCCTTAGCAGCTGTAATCTCGAACAATACTAAATCTGACTACTTTCCCCTTGGACGGGGAACAAGACAAGGGTGCCCTCTTTCTCCTCTTTTGTTCGCTCTCGCCATTGAGCCCCTAGCAGTGGCACTGCGACGCTGTGGGGGCTTTAAAGGTATACCTCGGGGTGGTTTGGAACTAAAAGTTTCTCTCTACGCGGATGATTTGCTGCTGTATGTCTCTGACCCCTCTCTATCTCTTCCCTATATTCTAGATATCCTGAATCAGTTTGGGAAAATATCAGGATATAAGTTAAATTTGCAAAAAAGCGAACTTTTCCCTCTAAACTCTGAAGCAGAGGCACTCCCCTCCAGCCTTTTCCCCTTTAAGGTGGCCCGGGATGGCATTAGGTACTTGGGGATTGAGGTCACGCGGTCCTTCCACTCTACTTTTAAAAATAACTATATTACCCTTTTGAATAAATGCAAACAGGATATGACTCGCTGGGCCTCATTACCATTATCATTAGTGGGTCGTGTTAACCTAGTTAAAATGATAGTATTACCCACATTTTTATATCTCTTTCAAAATATTCCTATCCTGATTAAAAAATCTTTCTTTAAAAATCTTGATACAAATATAATCTTGTTCATATGGGGGACCAAACCTAGTCGGATCAGCAAAACTCAACTCCAAAGACCAAAGCGAGCGGGAGGCTTAGCTTTACCTAATTTTCTCCTTTACTATTGGGCATGCAATATCCAGAAGCTACTACACTGGTGTGAAGACAGTCCAATTGAGGGAAAGGCGGGCTGGGTACAAATAGAATTCTCCTCCTACCAGCACCATCTCAGCTCAGTGGTCTGTGCAGCCCTGCCTCTTCTTAGCAATAACTTGAGTACAAACATAATAGTAAATCACACAATAAGAATATGGGCTCAGTTTAGGAGACATTTTGGGCTGCAAGCAGCCTCCACCCGCTCCCCCATTAAAGGGTACCTGTAGTGCAAAACAATATGTAGCCAGATCAAAAGATAATGTGTTTCTAAAGGTTATTCATGCACTGACGGTCCAGTATTCAATAACAATACGTAGTTTAGGCTGTTCAAAGTCCTCAACTCCGACATGCGACATTGCACTGGAGCTTGAATATGTCGCGGGTGGTGTGACGTCAGATCGTTGATAGATCGACAGCCAGCCACAGCGGATGTGTTCAGATACCAATATAAACAACGTCGAGCGCTCGCAAACAAATGCTGAGAGATTGATAATATGGACGATGAAAGATTGTCTGATTCAGCAACTGGATACTTGTTTGAACCTTTAAAAGCAGACTATCCCCATTTAGTGAATTGTGACAGCGATGATAGCGATGATTCTGATGAAGTTGATGCGAAGGACCGCGGTCCAGATGCTTCACCGTCGGACCGTGCACGCAAGTCGGCGGACGTTTGGTGCAGTTGTGGGAAATGTGTGCCACAGAAAACAGACATAGAGTGCATTTGTTGTAAAGAGCACGAACTTATGTCCGATGATATAGCAGGGCTCTCAAGTTTTGAAGACAGGCAAGCGTGAGATTTCCATCAGCACCCGATACAGCTGACTGTTGCGCGCGCCGGCATCGAGCCGAAAAGAGTTGTCGACGGGGGGGGGGGGGGGGGGGGGGGTGCTAGTGACTATTTCTACTCAACAATCGATCGGCGTATTGAGCACCCCTGCATTCAAGCATTAAATAGCCGAGAGGTTTTTTCAGCGTGAGGAATTAGATGTGTGGCGGGAGTGCGTGAGATAAGACCGAAATGCGACTTGAGAGCCCTGATATAGTGTCATTAGACCTCATCTGCTTCACACAAAAGAGTGAGCTTGATAGCTACATCGCGCATAAGCCAGCGCTGGAGATGTCTTTCATTGATGCAATGTTCGGGGGTGCTAGTGACTTTTTCTTTGCTCCGTCCGTCCCGATGCGCGCAAACCGGTGTCGGGAGCTCCGCGGCACACGAGACGGCGGGCAGAGGACTGTCAACGCAACACGTAGAGACAGAAATGACATGCTGCTGCTGGAATGTGGCGCTATAGAGAAAGTGACAGGGGGGCGGGCCAATTTTTTTTTATGTCATGCGATCTACCAATACTACGCCGCGATCGACTGGCAGGTCGCCGCGATCGACGTATTGAGCACCCCTGATATAGATTGTGTAATTCTTGAGGCCACCGATCTATCCCAAGAAGCAACGCGTGTAGAAGTGGCTCCGGATTGGCTGAATTCCTTTCAACGACTCTACGTCATAGTTAGCTTTGAGCTGGAGTAAATAACTAGCAAAATGGCTGCGCCCACGGACTCGGAATGTTGACAAAGAAATGTAAATCCTCGGGCTATGCGTGACTTGTTGACAATAGCGGCGGGGTAAATATGATTTATTTGATGCGCCGAATGGATGTAGCACGTTGTTGTTTTGCACTACAGGTACCCTTTAAGGCGCTATAGAGAACATTTCAGGGGGGCGGGGCCTCACCCTGATAGAATGGTGCGGGAACACTGGGATGTGTCATATGCAAAAGCCTTTAAAAGGTGAATTTACATGTTTTTGTAAAATCGAGAAAATGAGCCCAGCCTCCAGAGGGTTAACATGACATATTTGTCAGTTTACCAAGGCCACTGGTTCTGCTGTTCAGGGTTAAAGATGACAGGACAAATGGGGTCTCTAATACACCTTTTCTTACTAATCTGGATGTTTCACTGAAGAAACAATTCATCATCCACGATATTAAATACCTCGCTGGCACTTTATAGGTAGGAGCCTCTTTGAAAACACAGCTCTGTGTGAAGTTTTGTCTTTAAAAAAGAATACAATTAAACAAGTGTCTAAAATACACGCTGTCTGAAGGGATTACTCGTTCATTTAGAAGATTTAGTCTTTAGAAGAAAAAAAACTTTTAAACGCGATTAATTGCGATTAATGAATTTCAAAATGTGCAATTAATTAGTTAATTTTTTGTAATCGATTGACAGCCCTAATTTTAACATATTGTGTTAAAAACCAACATTATGTTGAATTGTGGTGAATTTCTATGATGAAGGTCATGGTAACTGGAGAGCCGTCCAGCTCGCTGTCGTGGTGGGAAAGTGAAAACCTGGTTTCAAAACAAAGAAATCGACATTCCAGTTTGAATCAAAGCGACCGCTCGCCCCAGCTGGGTCCCGTCCCGACCTCTCATGACCAGAGAGGAAACAGAACTGTTCCTCTTTCTGCAGAGATCGATCTCTGGACACCATTTGGCTCTTGTTCCACAGGAAGTGCTTTTCCACATCGAAGATGAATGAAGAACTTCTAGAAGCGCTGCGTCCTGATCTCACCTCAGGAGGACGCCGCCGCGCGCTGGAGGATGCTCGGCCCCCGACACAAATAGAATTATAATCCAAAATGTCTACCGTTTCCCTTTTGCTGTTTTTGTGTGCGACTGAGAGCCTGAAGACCTCTGATGGATTCCATGTGTGTGTGTGTGTGGATCCCAAGACGACCCCAGCCTCTCTAAATGCTAATGATGTGTTCAGGTGAGCGATCGAGAGAGCCCTGCTCCGACCAGCAGGGGGGCACGGGGAACATAATCCACCTCCACTCCTCATTCACTGCAAAGAAAAGAGTCCCGTGACGGAGGGTTGTACTCTAGCGGGATTACCTGAGGCGCCTCGTGTGTCATCTATTCCACCAATCAGACGATTAATACGCTCAACGAGTTTAAAGAGACAAATACATGCATTGGATTTACTGTATACAATTATATTATACATGAATAAAAGTCCTCCGCAAATCGCCACCTTAGCGTGGCGGAGGAGTTTGAGAGCGGTGTGGTCCATCGGCCCCGGGTCGGGTCTCCAAGGTCAACGGTTCTCAGGTGAGAGTCCAGACTCAGAGCGGTTCAAAAAGCCTGATGGACAGCAGCCCACGGACTAGAGGGGAACCGGGGCACCCTCCCGGAGCCAGACCCCGGAGGGGAGGTCGTCTCCTGATTGGTTTATTCCCTTCACCGGCCCCCCACCTCTCCTGATTGGTTCATTCCCTTCACCTGCCCTCAGCCTCTCCTGATTGGTTATTTACCTTCACCTAGCCCCACCTCTCCTGATTGGTTATTTACCTTCACCTAGCCCCACCTCTCCTGATTGGTTCATTCTCTTCACCGGCCCCCCGCCTCTCCTGATTGGTTCATTCCCTTCACCTGCCTCAGCCTCTCCTGATTGGTTCATTCCCTTCACCTGCCCTCAGCCTCTCCTGATTGGTTATTTACCTTCACCTAGCCCCACCTCTCCTGATTGGTTCATTCTCTTCACTGGCCCCCCGCCTCTCCTGATTGGTTCATTCCCTTCACCTGCCTCAGCCTCTCCTGATTGGTTCATTCCCTTCACCTGCCCTCAGCCTCTCCTGATTGGTTATTTAACTTCACCTAGCCCCACCTCTCCTGATTGGTTCATTCTCTTCACCTAGCCCCACCTCTCCTGATTGGTTCATTCTCTTCACTGGCCCCCCGCCTCTCCTGATTGGTTCATTCCCTTCACCTGCCTCAGCCTCTCCTGATTGGTTCATTCCCTTCACCTGCCCTCAGCCTCTCCTGATTGGTTATTTACCTTCACCTAGCCCCACCTCTCCTGATTGGTTCATTCTCTTCACCTGCCTCCGCCTCTTCTGATGGGTTAATTCCCTTCACCTGCCTCAGCCTCCTGATTGGTTCCTTCCCTTCACCTGCCTCAGCCTCTCCTGTCTCCCTGGTCCCTGATGCCCCACATCTCTGTGTTTTGCCCCTTGTATATTCTCCCAGTCTTCTCTTGTCCCCGGCCAGATTGTTGTGTGTGTTGTCCCGTGTTCCAGTTCGCCTACAACCAGAGTGTCTTCGTCCTTCTTTTCAGTAAAACCTGTTTTTTGTGTCACTCAAACCTGGAGTCCAGCCTGTTCTTCTGCACCTAAGCTTCACCCGTGATAGGTTGTGGTCCAGCCAATCATACGCAGAGTTGGTGTGTCATGGATTCAGTCTCTTCCACAATGAGACAACAGCAATGCTGACGTCATCCGTAACGGTTTCAATTCCATCCGCGTCTTGCATTGGACTTTAAACGTTTTGGATGCTAAAGTTAACCGCTAAGTGCGCTAACTGATATACACGCTTTGAAACAGACCCTGTACTGTGAAGGTAATGTTAGTTCACTTTTTTAAATGTAGTGTTTGAACTAAACTCCTACACATTTAGCATGAGAGTCGTCCGTCTCTCAGCTGCTGGTTTCCTGTGTCGATGAAACATCCTCTCCTCCTCCTGCTCAGCAAGACCTCTGTTCCTTCTCAAAGAACTGCTGCTGCTGGGTGTCCTTTGATGCTGAGGACAGCACAGGCAGAAAGGAAAGCAGATGCCCCCCCCACAAACACACACACACATCCCCCCTCTCCTTCAGCACTCACCACTTGGTAATTGGGAGTTCGGGAAGAAACAAAATGATTTCCCACTGTTTCCTTCTACCCAAACTTATCAAGTTCATTGTCATACTGTCATTTTGTAATATTTATATTTAATGTTGTGTTATACATTTAAATTTAATTATGTGTGCGTCATTGAAGGCAGACCGAAACTAAGCCTCGGTTGACCGAATAAGTGATTTAGAATTTAGTTTAGATTTTACATTTTTAAATACAGAAAAACTATAAGCTAAAATATATATATATATACATATATATATACATAACATTATATTAAATTATATAATAATATTATATATATTAAGGATTGGGAGATTCGGAGGCCCAAACTGGCTGAGGGGTCCAGGATTTTAGAAAGATTTACATGCCCATCAATACAATTTTTTAAAACTGCACCAAAGTTTATTCCTGCTGGTCGTATTTCACGCAGCAGTGGTCAGTGCAGGTCGACCTGCCGGTGATCTGCACTCTACTGAGCATCCTTTGTGTTAGTTATCCATCTACTTTTTCTTTATGTCGATGTTTTTATATTTTGAGGATTGCTTTTTTAATAATATATATTGCAATATGTCCAAATATGGGAGGGTTCTTGTATGTACCTCCAGGTCCTCTGGGTACCAGAACGCTTTAACAGATGTTACCAGGACCTGGAGGCCATGATGCTTTGGAGGAAACTCTTCCTCATGTGGAAGATTGATTCCTCCCACGCTAAATAACAACCAAACCTTATTTGAAGACGTGGATCCATACAGGTCAATAGTTTACGGTGCACAACATCTATTCATACCTGTCGCTCTAACCACATTCAGACCTCCACGCTGCGCTGCAGGTTGAGGCGAAGCAGAGCCGGAGCATCTGGTTCAACACTCCGACCGATGGTAACTCGATGATGTGACGTCCAGCAGCATGCGGCGTCCTCGCTGTTCGACCCCCAACATCACGTCCGCCTTAACATGAAGTGCCACACCATCATTTTGTTATAATATGTAGGATTTCCCTTAAAGCAACACGACCCAGTAGAAGTGGCGTGTGGTCCACTGGAGAGGGGTGGCGGGCAACCGAACAAGCAGACTGTGGCAGCTGTGGAGGTGTGTGTGGGTGGGGTCTCTAATTGACCTGGATTGATCCGGATCCACATGGACCGACCTGGATCTACCTGGACTGACATGGATCCACCATGATCCACCTCGATCGCCCTGGATCCACCATGATCCACCTGGACCAACCTGGATCCACCTGGACCGACCTGGATCTACCTGGACTGACATGGATCCATCATGATCCACCTGAATCCACCTGGATCCACCATGATCCACCTCGATTGACCTGGATCCACCATGATCCACCATGATCCACCTCGTTTGACCTGGATCCACCATGATCCACCTGGACCAAACTGGATCCACCTGGACCGACCTGGACCAACCTGGTTTCACCATGGATTGACCTGGATTGATCCGGATCGACCTGGACCGAACTGAATCCACCTGGACCGTCCTGGAACTACCCGGATCCACCTAGATCAACCTGGACCGACCTGGAACTACCTGGACTGAACTGGATCCACCCAGATCCACCCGGATCAACCCGGATCCACCTAGATCAACCTGGACCGACCTGGAACTACCTGGACTGAACTGGATCCACCTGGATCGACCTGGATCGAACCGGATTCACCATGTGTCGACCTGGATCCACCCGGATCAACCCGGATCCACCTAGATCAACCTGGGCCGACCTCTCATTAAAATAACCTGGAACAGAGGAGACAGAAAGCCGAATGTCTTATTTGACCCGATCAGTTACAGCTCATAGTTTTTATTGTGTTGATAGATTTTTTAAATATTACAACAATAACCGATGAGCTCCTGGTGGCCAGGGGGAGGTTCTGGTCCCACAGCAGCAGAACAAGGCAGTACCAGCTGGAACCAGATACATGCAGACTGGTGACTGTAAGTCAATTAACCAATCGGAAATCGGCATTCTCCTCTGATGGATGTGAACTGGAGCTCCTGCCCTCGGCGACCTTCGCCTGCAGAGCTTTTATGTTGACCGCTAACGAGATCAACGGAAAAGTTACTTCACGACTCCGACTGGTTCGGCCCAAATAACACATGGACACATCCTATTTGACCTTGACCCGACCTTAGAGACGTCACAAGAAGAACTCTAATGTACCAGCATGGAATCAACTTTATAAAGACATATTTTATATCAACAAAGGATCAAATCAGGAAGGGCCGTGTTACATGCAGACAGTGTATCTTCAAAATAAACTTCCAATGTCATTTAACTTGTTTTTGTTTTGGGGTTTACTTTAACAACGTGTCTTGGTTGAGCTTGGGAAAAGATCAGGTTTGGGTTAGAATACGTACGTTTGTTAGGTGAAGTACACAAGTTGTACGCATCGAACGCTGCGTACATAAAATTAGTCAACACTGACTCGGGACAAGGGAAAAGAACAGTGGTTTCCTGAAAGTCTGTGTTTGTTAGGAAGGGTGTCACGGTCCGTCTCCTGACACCCGAGGGTGTCTCGGTCCGCCTCCTGACACCGAGGGTGTCACGGTCCGTCTCCTGACACCGAGGGTGTCACGGTCCGTCTCCTGACACCCGAGGGTGTCACGGTCCGCCTCCTGACACCCGAGGGTGCCTTGGTGCCAGACGTCCAGGAGCCACTGACCAAGCCTCAGTATTTGGGGTTGTGTCCTCATGACACTGACAGAGTGCATGTTGGACTGTCAGGAGGATATCCCTACAAACGGCTCCATCTGTCTTACCTCCCACATGCTGAACATGACAACCGGGGAGCGTGGACCAATAGGAAGAGCTCATTCCGTCTTGAGACACACTTCTGTCTGACTACCTCATTCCGAGGGACTCTGGCTCAGCGAGCTCATTGTCGTCCTCTCAACCTCTCCCCTTAGCCCTCTCCCCTATTTCCACCAAATGTCTCACTGTGTCTGTGCTCCTCCATCACCATCATTATCACCATCATCATCATCATCACCATCATCAGATGCCCTGACTCCGTGGTAATGCCCACCATCATGTGTGGTGCCGTGACCATCATTAGGCTCAGTGACGGTAACTCCTCCTGCGGGTCGGCGTGTGTCCTCGGGGAGGTGAAGAGGAGGAAATGGCTTCCAGCTCTCTCCCGTTGACGCGTCACATGTACCTGGACCACCGCGGGGAACATGTGAAATACAGTCAATAAACCCTTCCCCTCGCAAGCTGTTTGGAGTCGAATGACCTTCAACCATGACTCTGATTATATTAATTACATAATATTACACCCTGCATCATATCCAGCAGCAGCTAGGTGGGAGGAGCCTCGGCCTCAGTTCCACACGCAGACTGTGTCTTTAGAAGATAATCTCCCACCACAGTTTCAGGTTCACCTGGTTGGGTTCCTGAAGGCCACGCAGGTACCTGATGTCTGTGGCTTCTACTCCGTTATGAATACTTCTTTTCAAAATGAACCTCCATGGTTACAAGACATGTTTTAAAGTCAACGGGGTTACTTCATGTTTGTGTGTACTGATGAACACGTTATCTTCATCTGGGTTCAAATAAAGAAGTGTGTGACTTTTTATGAAGTAGGCGTTGTTAATTTCAGGTAGACGGGGTCCTAAAGACAGGTAGACGGGGTCCTAAAGACAGGTAGACGGGGTCCAAGAGACAGGTAGATGGGGTCCTAGAGACAGGTAGACGGGGTCCTAGAGACAGGTAGACGGGGTCTAAGAGACAGGTAGATGGGGTCCTAGAGACAGGTAGACGGGGTCCTAGAGACAGGTAGATGGGGTCCTAGAGACAGGTAGACGGGGTCTAGAGACAGGTAGACGGGGTCCTAGAGACAGGTAGATGGGGTCCAAGAGACAGATAGACAGGGTCCAAGAGACAGGTAGACAGGGTCTAGAGACAGGTAGACGGGGTCCTAGAGACAGGTAGACTGGGTCTAGAGACAGGTAGACGGGGTCTAGAGACAGGTAGACGGGGTCCTAGAGACAGGTAGACAGGGTCTAGAGACAGGTAGATGGGGTCCTAGAGACAGGTAGACGGGGTCCAAGAGACAGATAGACAGGGTCCAAGAGACAGGTAGACGGGGTCCTAGAGACAGGTAGACGGGGTCCAAGAGACAGGTAGACGGGGTCCTAGAGACAGGTAGACGGGGTCTAGAGACAGGTAGACGGGGTCCTAGAGACAGGTAGACGGGGTCCTAGAGACAGGTAGACGGGGTCCAAGAGACAGGTAGACAGGGTCCAAGAGACAGGTAGACGGGGTCCAAGAGACAGGTAGACAGGGTCCAAGAGACAGGTAGACAAGGTCTATAAACCAGGGCATACAGCGGTTTCCAAGGTCTGGTTCTCCTTCTGGTCCTGATGAGGACTGGGCTGCTCTGGCTCTACGGAGGGCCTTCTGAGATGTTTTAAGACTATCTCTCCAAACTAAGAGGGATTCTTCCAGATTAGTAGAACGCCATATGCTTTACAGCTTTGTGATGTTTCTTTAGTTTGAGGTCTGAGGGTTCTACCAGGGAGCCTCCTCTTCCTCCCCCTCTTCTTCTTCTTCAGAGGGGCTTGGGGCTTCCTGTGAGAGCTTTCCTTCCTGATCTTCAGACCTGCTCGTATGAAGGCTGTACTCAATGGAGCCAGATTAAAGTACGGAGAATCTAATCAAACAGCAGTTCTCGGGGCTGTGAACCCATGAGCAGACCACTCAGCGGTTATTGATAGTTTCATTTTTATAATTATTAATTATTACATTGAGGTGACCCGATGGCATTGGACTACAGGCAGTGTTCGTATTAGTGCTCTTTACCTGTGGATGGGGTCTCTGTACCAGGAACAATAACCTCACATTAATCTGGACGTATTGGTCTTCATGTCAGCTGTTATTGGACCTGCTGCGTGGGGCGGGTCTGTGATTGGGGGTTCACAGAGGGGACACCATGTGTCAGGGTTCCCTGAAGTCCAGGATGTGCCCCCCACGCCGGTGGAGTTAGCAGCTCATGCAGCATCAGCACCACCTTCATGTGACAGACGACTCCGGAGAGGCTGAACAACCAACGCTGAGCAATGTGTCGAAGAGACCTGTCAATCACCCATAGACCCGCCTCTTAAGTGTCCCCTGCTCTATGGTCTGACTCGACAGACCATAAAGAATAGATGATGACATCATGCTGTATAGAAGAAGACTAGAGACTGAGACATAAACTCATGTTTACAATGTTTACTGAGGGAATACATCAAGAGAAGTCAAGTCACTATATAGACTTCTATACAACCAGAGGAGCTCCCTGGTGGTCAGCAGAGAGAATGCAGCTTCAACACATGAAGCATAGACTTCTATACAACCAGAGGAGCCCCCTGGTGGTCAGCAGAGAGAATGCAGCTTCAACACATGAAGCATAGACATCTATACAACCAGAGGAGCCCCCCGATGGTCAGCAGAGAGAATGCAGCTTCAACACATGAAGCATAGACTTCTATACAACCAGAGGAGTCACCCCCTGGTGGTCAGGAGAGAGAATGCTGCTTTAACACATGAAGCATAGACTTCTATACAACCAGAGGAGCCCCCTGGTGGTCAGGAGAGAGAATGCAGCTTTAACACATGAAGCATAGACTTCTATACAACCAGAGAAGTCGCCCCCTGGTGGTCAGGAGAGAGAATGCTGCTTTAACGCATGAAGCATAGACTTCTATACAACCAGAGGAGTTGCCCCCTGGTGGTCAGGAGAGAGAATGCTGCTTTAACGCATGAAGCATAGACTTCTATACAACCAGAGGAGCCCCCTGGTGGTCAGGAGAGAGAAGTATAGTCATGTTCTGCTCCTTGGTCCTCGTGGTCCTCATGGTATATATATATATATATATATATATATATATATATATATACATATATATATCATATATATATGTATATATATCATATATATATAATATATGTATTATATACAGGACTGTCTCAGAAAATTAGAATATTGTGATAAAGTTCTTTATTTTCTGTAATGCAATTAAAAAAACAAAAATGTCATGCATTCTGGATTCATTACAAATCAACTGAAATATTGCAAGACTTTTATTCTTTTAATATTGCTGATTATGGCTTACAGCTTAAGAAAACTCTAAAATCCTATCTCATAAAATTTGAATATTTCCTCAGACCAAGTTAAAAAAGATTTATAACAGCAAAACAAAATCAAACATTTGAAAATGTGTTTCCAGGTGTTTCGAGTTAATTAGACGATTCAAGTGATTTGTTTAATACCCTACTAGTATACTTTTTCATGATATTCTAATATTTAGAAATAGGATATTTGAGTTTTCTTAAGCTGTAAGCCATAATCAGCAATATTAAAAGAATAAAAGGCTTGCAATATTTCAGTTGATTTGTAATGAATCCAGAATGCATGACATTTTTGTTTTTTTAATTGCATTACAGAAAATAAAGAACTTTATCACAATATTCTAATTTTCTGAGACAGTCCTGTATATTATATATATAATATATATATAATTACATTTATATGTATATTTATGTATATATATGTATATATACATATATATATGTGTATATATGTATATATATATTATACACATATATATATGTATATATATATTATACACATATATATATAAATATGTGTATATATTTACATATATATACATATGTATATAGATATGTATATACACATATATATATATGTATATATATACATATATATATACATATATATACATATGTGTATATATTTACATATATATAGGTATATATATACATATATACCTATATATATGTATATATATGTGTATATATACATATATATATATACGTATATATACATATATATACATATATACATAATGTATATATATATATATATATATATATATATATATAACTTCTTGAATGACGTGCGTTGTTTATAGCTTTAAAAAAAGAGTAAGAAATCCAATTCCACGTCTCCGAGGGAGACATAGAAATCATCTGATGATTATGGGATGTTATTGAATTTCATTATGAGTCGTGTTCGTGACCTGGGGGAGGGGGGGGGAGGCTTATAAAGGTGCACGCGGTCCCCTCAGCTTCATCCGAGCCTCACAGTCACAGAGTCAACGCCTCCTCCTCATCCTCCTCTTCATCTTCTTCTTCTTCTTCTTCTTCTCAGACTCCAGGGTAACAGGCGCGGGAGAAACATCAAAAGTGAGCGGCTGTTTGGGTTCTTTTGATCTCCGGGAAGTTCCCCGGTGCCGAGCGGCAGGAGAACGGTGCTCAGGAAGTTCCCCGGTGATGTCAACTGAATACCTATCTGTTGATGTACATGTATTTATATGTATATAGATATACATATTTATATGTATTTATGTATATTCATATGTATTTATATGTATTCAAATGTATTTATATATATTCATATGTTGTTATACGTATTCATATGTATTTATATGTATTTATATATATTTATATATATGTTTATATATGTATTTTTATGTGTTCATATGTATTTATATGTATTCATATGCATTTATATTTATTTATTTATATGTTTATATATGTATTTAAATGTATTTATATATATGTTTATAGATGCATTTTTAAGTGTATTTATATGTATATATACATATAAATGCATATGAATACATATTTATATGTGTTGATATGTATGTATATGTATATATATGTATTTGTATGTATTCATATATATTTATCTGTATTTATATGTATTTATCTGTATTTATATGTATTTATCTGTATTTATATGTATATATGTATGTATTCATTTGTGCTTATATTTATATGTATTGAGATATATATATATATATATGCATTTATGTGTTTGTATATATCTATTTACATGTATTTAAATGTATTTGTATTTATTTATATCTATTTATCTGTATTTATATGTATACATATGTATTTATATGTGTTTATATGTATTTATATGTATTGATATGTATATATATATATGTATTAATATGTATTTATATGTATTTATCTGTATTTATATATATTTATATGTATTTATACATATTTATATATATATATTTATATGTATTTATTTGTGTATGTTTGTCTTTCAGATGCAGAGGTGCTTTGGGATATTTTGCGTGTCGCTGATCTTTTGCGCGACTCTGTCTGAGACCATCGGGCTGGTCATCGTGGTGAGTGAGTGAGTGTGTGTGTGTGTGTGTGTATTATGTCAAATGTGGTTATATTATGGGATGGCATCTGAACGAGGGGAGAGTTAAATAACTATAAGAGTCATTAAGAAAGGCTGAAGTATAAAGTTACAGCTGAAGATCTTTCCAACACGTTAAAGGTGTCTGTCGCTAAACGTCAACGACTCAGAAGTAGAAAAGGTTTAAGCGGATTTGAAGCTTTGCTCCATAGGAACCCATTCATTACTAAAATTATTATTATTAAAATATTAATCATTTGATAATGTGGAAAGATAAAAAATATCAGAAAATATACAGTAAAAGTTGAAAGTTTTTTCAACATAAACAAAATTAAATGATTGAATTAGCTGAAAGTATGAAGAGCTTAGAAGCTTTTAAACTTTCTCCATTGTGATCCCATTCAAAATAATAACCATAACATATTTATAATATGAACAGTTGAAGAGTTAGAAGTCCATGTGTCAGTGTGTAGTCGTTGTGTAGTCGTTGTGTAGTTGTCGTGTAGTCGTTGTGTAGTCAGTGTGTAGTCGTTGTGTAGTCGTTGTGTAGTCGTCGTGTAGTCCATGTGTCAGTGTGTAGTCCATGTGTCAGTGTGTAGTTGTTGTGTTGTGTAGTCGTTGTGTAGTCGTCGTGTAGTCGTTGTGTAGACGTGTAGTCGTTGTGTAGGTGTGTAGTCGTTGTGTAGGTGTGTAGTCGTTGTGTAGGTGTGTAGTCGTTGTGTAGGTGTGTAGTCGTTGTGTAGGTGTGTAGTCGTTGTGTCAGTGTGTAGTTGTTGTGTAGACGTGTAGTCGTTGTGTAGGTGTGTAGTCGTTGTGTAGGTGTGTAGTCGTTGTGTAGGTGTGTAGTCGTTGTGTAGACGTGTAGTCGTTGTGTAGGTGTGTAGTCGTTGTGTAGGTGTGTAGTTGTTGTGTAGGTGTGTAGTCGTTGTGTAGGTGTGTAGTCGTTGTGTAGGTGTGTAGTCGTTGTGTAGGTGTGTAGTTGTGTAGGTGTGTAGTTGTTGTGTAGGTGTGTAGTCGTTGTGTAGGTGTGTAGTCGTTGTGTAGGTGTGTAGTCGTTGTGTAGGTGTGTAGTCGTTGTGTAGGTGTGTAGTTGTTGTGTAGGTGTGTAGTCGTTGTGTAGGTGTGTAGTTGTTGTGTAGGTGTGTAGTCGTTGTGTAGGTGTGTAGTTGTTGTGTAGGTGTGTAGTCGTTGTGTAGGTGTGTAGTTGTTGTGTAGGTGTGATAACACTCGTTGTGTTTCTGACCCTGAAGGCGAAGGAGAAACGAGGCTGGACTCTGAACAGTGCTGGCTACCTGCTGGGTCCCCGTGAGTACACAGACACACACACACGCACACACACACACACACACACACACACACACACACACACACACACACACACACACACACATGCACACACACACACACACACACACACACACACACACACACACACACACACACACACATGCACACACACACACACACACACACACACACACACACACACACACACACACACACACACACACACACACACGCACACACACACGCACACACACAGACACACACAAACCAAATCAACAGTGACTTATTTAACCGTGTTCTAATTATTTGAACCAAACCACATCAAAGGGTTTTTGTTGTGAACTATTTAAATATATCTACTTTACTTTTGCTGCATAATTTCCAAACTTTATTGACACCAGTTGCGTAACACGCAGCGTTATTCCAGCTCGCGAATGTATTCTCAGAGCGTACTTTGTGGCCTGAAGCCATTGCATTATTTGACTGTACCTTTCTTATTTTAAACCTCAATTATGATCTGATCCTGAGTCAGTGCTCGGGTTTAAGTAAACCTAGATAGATATGTAAACCTAAACTCAGAGACAGTGAACAGGGACCTTTATTTTGAAAGGTCGTAATGCTCGTATTGGAGCGTGACCGACTCGCTCTACTCGATGAGTGAGAGCCTGTTTTCCATCCCTCACCTTCACTCCATTTGTCTCCAACACAAAGTCAATCACCCCACCTGAGAGTTTAAAACCACGTGAACCAACTTCAGCTTCAGAGGTGCGTTTCATGACTGTGGGACGAAGCGGTTTCCCCTCTTTAAGCTAAGCTAAGCTTCACATGTAACGGCTGGATGTGAGGCTGCTATCAGCCTCGTCTCCATCTTTAACGCTCACGTCTTCTCACTGCGGAACACTTTGTTCCTGATCGGGGGAATGAAGTCGCTCCAGAGCGGTTCCACTTCCAGGCCGTGACGAAGCGCTTCATCGTTAACAGTCGTGTGTTAAAGTGGTGACAGTGACGTCGTGTCCGAGGCGTCTACTCATCGGGGTGCAGAGATGTCGAGTGTACGCCAGCTAGCCCCGCCCCTCTGCGCCTGTAATACCTCTCGTGCCTGCGGAGGCAGCAGCGAGTCACTGTGGCGTCCACTGTTGTTGTTGTTGTTGTGTATTTTATTCAGTCAATCAAATCAAATACTAGACAATATTGTTCTATATAAAATACAATACAGAGAGACTGAAAAGGTATAGGTAGAAGCAAAAAATGCTTATATATTCCTATCCTAAATTAATATCAAATAAAGAAAAAATAACAAAACAAAAAAAACAAAAAAATATATATATACATACATACACAAACATACATATATATGCATACATATATACACATACACACACACATACATATATACTTCCACATACATCTTCCATAAAAATACGTTTCAATCACATTTATAACTCTCAAGAATTGTTTTATAAATAATTCCCTTGAAAACCAAAAAGGAGTTCACCATTCTTACATCCATTCCCAACATTATTCCATTATTGAACTCCTACAACAGAAATACTGTCACAACATGGGAAGAAGAAGAAGGATGTAATCTGCTCATCGGATTGAATTCGGAAAACGACGAAACCCTCATTTAGTCCATTTCCATCGGGGCTCACCAACCTGTTTGACACCGAGAGCTACTTCAAGGGTACTAAATAATCCGAAGGGCTACTTGTTTGATATAAACTTCCCAAATAAAACATTTGCATAAATCACCTTTTAATAATGAGACGCCACACGACGTCCCCGTGGTTTGATGAAACCTGAAGTGTGTATAACTATAAGGTTTGTTGATTGTTCTGACCAACATTCTGATTAAGATCATCGATTGGGCCGAAAACACGTTCATTAATACTAAAGATTTAAGAACAATAGGTCCTCTGCGCCCACTGTCAGTGTTTGTGTTGGCTACCTCTGAATTTGAGCGTAGGAACCCCGTGGTGAAATGCTGCCCCCTACTGGTGGAACCCCGTGGTGAAATGCAGCCCCATATGGGTGGAACCCCGTGGTGAAATGCTGCCCCCTACTGGTGGAACCCCGTGGTGAAATGCTGCCCCCTATGGGTGGAACCCCGTGGTGAAATGCTGCCCCCTGCGGGTGGAACCCCGTGGTGAAATGCTGCCCCCTACTGGTGGAACCCCGTGGTGAAATGCTGCCCCATACTGGTGGAACCCCGTGGTGAAATGCAGCCCCCTATGGGTGGAACCCCGTAGTGAAATGCTGCCCCCTATGGGTGGAACCCCGTAGTGAAATGCTGCCCCCTGCGGGTGGAACCCCATGGTGAAATGCTGCCCCCTATGGGTGGAACCCCGTGGTGAAATGCAGCCCCCTATGGGTGGAACCCCGTAGTGAAATGCTGCCCCCTATGGGTGGAACCCCGTAGTGAAATGCTGCCCCCTGCGGGTGGAACCCCGTGGTGAAATGCTGCCCCCTATGGGTGGAACCCTGTAGTGAAATGCTGCCCCCTATGGGTGGAACCCCGTGGTGAAATGCTGCCCCCTATGGGTGGAACCCCGTGGTGAAATGCTGCCCCCTATGGGTGGAACCCCGTGGTGAAATGCTGCCCCCTATGGGTGGAACCCCGTGGTGAAATGCTGCCCCCTATGGGTGGAACCCTGTGGTGAAATGCTGCCCCCTATGGGTGGAACCCCGTGGTGAAATGCTGCCCCCTATGGGTGGAACCCTGTGGTGAAATGCTGCCCCCTATGGGTGGAACCCTGTAGTGAAATGCTGCCCCCTATGGGTGGAACCCTGTGGTGAAATGCTGCCCCCTATGGGTGGAACCCTGTGGTGAAATGCTGCCCCCTATGGGTGGAACCCCGTGGTGAAATGCTGCCCCCTATGGGTGGAACCCCGTGGTGAAATGCTGCCCCCTATGGGTGGAACCCCGTGGTGAAATGCTGCCCCCTATGGGTGGAACCCTGTGGTGAAATGCTGCCCCCTGCGGGCGGAGCTGCTCTCTGTGACTGTTGTGTCTCTGTGTCCATCGACTCCACCGTGTCGGCTCATTTAAATATCACACGACTCAAAGACGGCCTCATTCCTGTGAACGCCGGCTGCATCCACATGTTTGTCTCCTCACCGACTTGTGGGCTCCAAATAACTCCACGCAGGAAACTGTTGTCCCTGTGTGTGTGTGTGTGTGTGTGTGTGTGTGTGTGTGTGGAGCCCAGGTAAAGGCTGCTCCTGTGTTTCAGGTCGTATTGATCACCTAATTCAGATAAAGGATTCTCCCAGTGTCCGAGGCCGAGACGAGCTGGTGGCTCCATGTAAGATAGACGCCGTGCGGCCGCTGCAGGGCCTTGGCGCCGTGAATTGCTCCGCCTCCTTATAGTTTGCCAATGTCACTCATCCGGGAGGTCGTCCGTCACCCAGCGCATCCACTTTCATTTCCCTGCATGCTGGGAGTTCAGGTGTGAGGGCCCGCCTCTTGTGAGCATCGTTCTACAACAATCGGGTCAGGAGGCCGTGATTGGTCGTTGTGTAGTTACTAAATACGAACACGCTTCTGTGAGCCGAGGCCACCGATGGATTCATCCTGTAGTCCTTTTGGCCACGTCGCAAAAGAACTACAGAAACCTGGCCAGCGTGAGCGGGTGGGGCCTTTGGGTTGTTTATAATGTTATGTGCTGTGACACATCCGATGAGTTCGTTAAAGGTCTTGGGAAAAAGTACCAGAGATTGACCTTTAATTGAAATGTAAGTCCTTGACGAGCACTTTGTACTTGAAACACAGAGCCATTAAAGTACGTTCCCCTCTTCTGGTCACAACGCCGTGTCTTTAAAAAAGGACTTATAGTTTAACTGGCACCCGAGTAGCTGGAGCACTACTTCAGCTCAGCGGGGTCAAACCGCTCCCCCAGCGCCCCTCCTCCACCACAGCCAGTGAACTCAACATGAGAGAAGGACCTGTACTTGAACAAAGACCGGTGAGTAACGCCGTACAGCCAAAGAACAAAGATGAAGGGAGAGCATTTTGTGCTGTTTAGTTTTCATGAAGTTAACGGACGTAATCAAGGTTTTAAAGGTCTCTTCTTCCCCCACGTAGTAAGAAGTCTTTAAGACTCTACTCAGACCTTGAGGCTCAAACCTCTAGTTCTCCCTTCATGTTCCTCGTGGACTAAGCGGCCTCCAGAGAACAGAAAGGCGCTTATCGCCACCGGCCGCTTGGCGTCAACGGGCCATTGTGCGCCGAATCCATCGCATGACTCCACGCTAATCTTCGTGATGGAAGGCTTCCCCGCCTACAGGGCCTTTAAACGGCCGTCACATGACCAGACAACGATGAAGCACTCGCATAATTAAAGCCTCCACATTGACAGCAAGACCTGTGATCTATCATCCAAGATAAGATGACCACTGATTTGAGGCTGATGTCACGTGATTGGCCGTGACGAGAGTCGTGACTGAGAGCCAATGGAGAAGCTAGCGTGGGCTTCTGCGTCCAGACGACAGAACTCAACCCAGGAGAGTTCAAACTCAAACGGCTTCAGCGGAGATTCCCAAATGTTTCTGTCGTAAGGGATTCCAGAAAGACGGACCAACGGTTAGGCGCTTGAGAAGCGTCACCTTCGTGACCTTTTGATATGGTCCCGTCCAGGACCGTCTACAAGCAGGAGACTCTGCACTGAGTACTCCAGCCCTCCCAGTACCGCCATGTCTTTGGGACCCAACAGCACCCCGCTGAGACCTGAACCCACCTGAGACCCGCCGCTTTAATTTAGCTTCTATTATTAAACTGATGCTCCACTCCTTTAAAAAATGTTGTGTTTGCAAAATGTTGAAGTTATTATTGATGAGGAGTTTGAACTCACTATGATCTGAGGACCAATAGGAATAGCTGAGAGCTACCGATGCACCATCACCATGGCTACGCAAACCACTTCATTTCATCATCATCATCATCATCATCATTATTCTTGTGCATTTTCTTATGTGTTAACACGACTGTCCATCCAATCTTTAGACGTGTGCTGCATTTTGCTTCTTTTGTTCATCAAATTCTTTTTTTCTTTTTCTTATACCGCAATTCCATGAGCCAAGAAGCCCTGCAGGTGGTCCGTACACGTTTGGACATTTAGCCAAACGATTACAAAGCCAAATACCATGTGACAATGTCCTTTAGATCTTCTTTCAAGAGCAGCAGGAAATGAAACAAGACTTAAATGAAGTTGAGCTGCAGCTGACCTCGTGTGTGTTGGTTTGACCGTGTTGACTGTGATCCTCCTTGTCCAGATGGAATAGATGGACACAGGACTCTGGGATACAAGTCGGGTCTGGCTGGCAAGAGGGACATGGAGGAGGACTTCAGGACAGGTCTGTCTCACGTCTTCCTTTATCCACTGCTGAAGGTCAACTGTGAACCCCTGAGCGACTCCTCTCTGACGGCCTTCATTTAAAGGAATACCTCACCACGCTACCTTTTATTCTTGAAGTCAACATTTATGTTTCTTGCCTTCACGGTGAGGGAAGAGCACTGAGGCTAACACAGTAGCACTGAGGCTAACACAGTAGCACTGAGGCTAACACAGCAGTACCAAGGCTAACACAGCAGCACCAAGGCTAACACAGTAGCACTAAGGGTAACACAGTAGCACTAAGGCTAACACAGTAGCACTAAAGGTAACACAGTAGCACTAAGGGTAACACAGTAGCACTAAGGCTAACACAGTAGCACTGAGGCTAACACAGTAGCACTGAGGCTAACCCAGCAGCACCAAGGCTAACACAGTAGCACTAGGGCTAACACAGTAGCCCTAAAGCTAACACCGTAGCACTGAGGCTAACACAGCAGCACCAAGGCTAACACAGTAGCACACAGGCTATCACAGTAGCACTAGGGCTAACACAGTAGCACACAGGCTAACACAGTAGCACTAGGGCTAACACAGTAGCACCAAGGCTAACACAGTAGCACTAGGGCTAACACAGTAGCACTAGGGCTAACACAGTAGCACTAAAGCTAACACAGTAGCACACAGGCTAACAAAGTAGCACCAAGGCTAACCCAGGGCCCTGAGGCTAACACAAGAGCACTAAGCCTAACACAGTAGCACTAAGGCTAATACAGTAGCACTAAGGCTAAAACAGTAGCACTAGGGCTAACACAGTAGCACTAAGGCTAAAACAGTAGCACTGAGGCTAACACAGTAGCACAAAGGGTAACACAGTATCACTAAGGCTAACACAGTAGCACTAAGGCTAACACAGTAGCAAAAAGGCTAACACAGTAACACTAAGGGTAACACAGTGGCACTAAGGCTAACACAGTAGCACTAAAGGTAACACAGTAGCACTAAGGCTAACACAGAAGCACTAAGGCTAACACAGTAGCACTAAAGGTAACACAGTAGCACTAAGGCTAACACAGAAGCACTAAGGCTAACACAGTAACACTAAGGGTAACACAGTGGCACTAAGGCTAACACAGTAGCACTAAGGCTAACACAGTAGCACTAAGGGTAACACAGTAGCACTAAGGGTAACACAGTGGCACTAAGGGTAACACAGTAGCACTAAGGGTAACACAGTGGCACTAAGGGTAACACAGTAGCACTAAGGGTAACACAGTAGCACTAAGGCTAACACAGTAGCACTAAGGGTAACACAGTAGCACTAAGGCTAACACAGTAGCACTAAGGGTAACACAGTAGCACTAAGGCTAACACAGTAGCACTAAGGGTAACACAGTAGCACTAAGGATAACACAGTAGCACTAAGGGTAACACAGTAGCAAAAAGGCTAACACAGGAGCAAAAAGGCTAACACCAGTTCTTACAAATGATGTAAATTGACATTTTCATTTTTTAAATGCCTTATTCCTAAAACAGAACGTTCACGTCAACAGAGCCATTGTTTGGATCCATTAACTATTCCTGTATCAAGGTATCTTAGTTTCTGGAGATGCTGGTTTCCGGCTGTCAGGCGGCGTGACAGTGCACGTTGTTGCTCTGCCTCCACAGGTTCCCTGAGAATAGCAGACGGAGATATAATCCACACCATCATTGACTTCCTGTCGTACCTGAAGCTGAAAGGTATGTCTGTCACTTATATCTGACGTAACCTCAACGTGGAAAACACTGCAAACTCGACACAAAGACAACCAGCAGAGATGTTGTGGGACTAATCGGGAAAAACATTTACTTTTCATTATGTAGGGCCTTCATTGCTGATGTCTGAGTAGAGACATTTACTCTGACACACAACCACAGGAAAAACTAAACAAACACCTGGAAAAACGTGCAGTGAAATTACAGACACGATAAATGTTGACTTTTTAGTTAACTAGTATTTATGTAATGTTGATATGTTACTTTGTTATGTTGTAATGTTGTTAGGTACGTTACACTGTTACATTGTTACACTGTTACATTGTTACACTGTTACATTGTTATAATGTTACATTGTTACATTGTTATATTGTTACATTGTTGCATTGTTATATTGTTACATTGTTATAATGTTACATTGTTACATTGTTACATTGTTACGTTATTACGTTATTACATTGTTACGTTGTTATATTGTTACATTGTTACACTGTTACATTGTTATAATGTTACATTGTTACGTTGCTACATTGTTACATTATTACATTGTTATAATGTTACATTGTTATATTGTAACATTGTTTCATTGTTATATTGTTACATTGTTCCATTGTTACATTATTACGTTGTTACGTTGTTACATTGTTACGTTATTTCGTTGTTACGTTATTACATTGTTACGTTGTTACGTGAATACGTTGTTACTTTGTTACGTTGTTACATTGTTACATTGTTACGTTGTTACTTTGTTACGTTGTTACGTTGTTACTTTGTTACATTGTTATGTTGTTACTTTGTTACGTTATTTTAAAACAAACCACAATGTTTTTTCTGACCTTAACCAAATAGTTGTGTCGCCTAAACTGAATTGTTTGAATCTTCAACATCTATGCAGACGTATAGGAGATTAAAACGAGGTTCCTTTATTGTTGTTTGACCTCAGGGTTGATATGAAATGTGTCCATGAAACGTCGACGTTCACCGTGTCACGTGGTTTCTGTAAACCTGCCATGCCGCCTGTACGTGATACAGAACGCACACACGATCCACCGACACCAGCACGGTGCTCATGATGCTGGTGGAATAACATGGTTGTGTGTGTGTGCTTCCAGAGATGGGGGCCCTGGACAGCCTGCCTTCCTCTGTGACATCAGACGAACTGGCCAATCGCTGACGAGTCCTCTCCACCTCCCCAAGTCCCTGTGTTGTTGCTGTCTGAAGCCCCGCCCCCTAAATGTGCCCTTAATGTAGCTCCATTCACACCGTGATGCGGGATGTGTTCGGAGTATTATACTCTTCGAGAGCGAAGACCAAATGGTTCAGATCATTCTGCTCCTGTAAATAAAACTCTTTGAACCATCTTCATACTCTAGCATCTGATTCATGGGAATGGGGTGAAATAAATAAACAAATGGCTCTTGAATGTGCAACTTGAATTTCTTTCATTTCAATCATTTCTCATAATTTATGTAACAGAAGAAAACAAGTAAACCAAAGAACAGAGGAACTCCTCGCGCTGCCTCTGCTGCTCTGGTGACACCCACAGGCCTCCCCAGGTGCATGCTGGTCCTGTACCTGCTGTATTCATAAGCAAATGAACAAATCTAAAACTAAGTATACCTAAACAACAACAAAGAATTACACTCAAAACAATCAAAAGAAAAAGATATCCTAATATAGTTTAAAAATATAACCTATAAATAAGCAAAAACCGTTAATAATCAAACAATACTACTAGTGAATAAAATAATTAAATACTATATATATTAATATTACATTGACCAACTGTAGCTGCAGAGCGTGTCATAATCAGCTGTATCAAAGTATTTATGAGGTCTAAAAGTACACCAGGTACCCGACATGTTAAACATTAAACATGTTAAACATGTTAAGCATTAAACATGTTAACCTGTGTGTGAGTGTGTGTGTGTGTCAGTGTGAGAGAGAGATCACATGTGTGTGTGTGTTAAACATGTTAAACATTACACATGAATGCCAAAAGCAGCCTTTTTCATCCCAGAGTTATTGGATGGCAACGTCATTGTTATGAGCCAGTGCCGTGCTGGTTGGCCCAACATGCTAACGAGCTGCTAATCAGGTGCATTGGTTCCCAAGTCCAGAGGTCACTCTGAGGGGTCACGGGACGGGTCACATGGCAGAAAATAAGTGAATAGAACCAGTTCATCTGGTCTGTGCTCTTGGTTTTAACTGTGAAGAATCAATCACTGAGGTGTGTTATACTGCCACCTAGTGGTATAAAGGTGAACCCAAGAAACAGCAGCATGAGGTGGAATATAAATATGATAACAACAACAACAACTCTGCACAGACACATTACTTTGATTCATCTATATTATTAACTGTGTTGCATTAAACAATGCAACGATTAAGTGACAAGGTGATTCTTGCTGTGTACATATATACATGCATATAGTGGTGACTACTTCCAGGTTTATTTATTTATTATGTATATTGACTAATTAATATTATTCTAACGTTACCCTGCTAGGTGTTTGCATCATAGAACATTGTAAACACGAATATATATCACTGGCTTTTATTTTGACTTTAATTTTAAACACTTCCGTTCTGTCGTTTTTGGTTTCAGACGGCAGAAACGAAATACGGAGGTGGTATTCCGTTTTTCCGTTTTTTGGTTTCAAACGGAAAACGAAAAAACCACGTGATTTTCGTGTGCCGTATTTGGAATGAAACGAAAAAACAAACTAGCAAAACCTACACGGACACAACTTCAGCGCCTCCTCTCGTGAGATTCTCAGTGACCACGTGTTCATGACGCCAGTGCGTCGTACATCCAACTGCGCATGCGTCGTTGGGAGATGGACCGCGAGGAGCCTCCGGTGTCTGTCCCCGTGTCTCCAGGAGAAATGATGAGACTGTTGGTGAAGCAGCGAGTCCACGCGGCCGTTGAAGAGTCTTTTGGGCTGTTGGACACATCGACAGCAGCTTATGAGGACACCGTGTCTCAGCTCAGAGAACAATGGCGACACACAGCAGGCCGGTGCGTCTTCTTCTCTGGTCCCGTTGTGACGGTTTAACACGGCGGTCTGTAAAGAATATATATTATAGCTTAGCATAGCCTAGTATTGTTTGCATAAATATTATGTGTAAGATGGAAAACACTGAATGGAAGTTAAAATCTCCAGCAGAGCACTCTGGCGCCTGACTGATCTAAAGAAAGATAACAGTGACACTTGGTGAGGTTTTGTGAGCCCCCCTCCTCCGCATCCACACATTCCGGAGGTGATCACGTACAAAGAGCTCTCTATACCTCAGAGCAGGGGAAGGCAACAGAGACATTTACCTCACCGGGCAGATAGATAAGGAAGGGTCCATATGTGGGCATTATTCTCCTTTAGGCACTTGTGACACCCCTCACTGACCCCCCTCACTGACCCAACACACACACATGTCCCTTTTCTGACCCAACACACACACACACACATGAGAAGAGGCCCTTTGTTTGGACAAACCTTCTGAGAAGATCCAGACCCCATCCCTGCACAGACAAGGCCTCGAAGGAAGTCTTCTTTAAAGAGAAGAACCGAGTAAAACAACTCTCCTCCTGTCTCTCACTCCTCTACAAACATATGAATTCATTGGCTGGCCACAAGAGCCAAAAAAGGAGCGACAGCGATGGAAGCAGAGGAACAAGAACCAATGAGAAGACACCACCCTCTTTACTCCTGACCAAACAGAACTGTCCCTGAGGGCTATTTCAATGGCTGCGCGCTCTGCTCAGGCATCCTTTCTCCAGCGCTGGGGCCATTGGTCCCAGCTCTGGATTGGGGTCCATGCGCATGATTGTCTGTTTGTATCCTGATTTTGAAGAAACGCTAATAAAGTTAAAGTAAAAGTCTACCGCTGTTTCTTCCAGTGAGTGCCGTCCAGGTGGTGTGCTGCTGTCCAACTCCAACAGGTCCACTCAGCACACTGACATGTTAGTGCGCCTCTATACTGATGTTCACGGTAAACGCATTCGACCGGGAGCACGCGAGGGTTTGACAAAGTTAGCGGAAAGACTCACGTGACACAAGATCCGGTTTTGCAAAGTTAGCAGAAAGAAACACGTGACACAACATCCGGGTTTGCAAAGTTAGCGGAAAGACTCACGTGACACAACATCCGGTTTTCAAAATAAGATAAATCATACACGAGGATATAACAGTAAACGATGAACTGATGTTGTATCTTTATAGATATATAGATGGATCGTTCCTAAGATTTAGCTTGAATTATGCTCAAATTAAAACATTGTACCAAGGAGGATTTTATACAAATAAGTCTGACTTTTGTATATTCAAAAATCACATTTCTGATTATTTAGGTCCTGTAAATATACTTTCCCCAAGAGTTCCAGGAAATGACTGAGGCAGATGTGTTCAAGACATATCTGAATTTCCCTATACTAGCTATCAAACAATTTCAATTTATCAATTAGGACATTTTTTAAAGTAAAAGTCCTAAATGTTTAAAGAAATCGTTCATTTCTGAATGTTTGAGGTGTTTTAAATATGTTTTCCCTCAGAGTCCCAGGTAATGACAGATGCAGATGTGTTCAGGACATCCCTGACTTCCCCTAGCCTGGCAATCAAAACAATTTTGCTGTCCCAAAATTGAGATTTTTCAAAGTAAATGTCCTAGTTAATGCAGACTAAATCCTAAATGGAGGCTGGAGCAAGCCGCTCCACGTCATGTTTCTGAAGACACGCTCACTCCTGTGTGTAGTTATTCAGTGTGGGAACTTATCGTAACACAATAACAGGTAACAGTGATGTTTAATCTGGACCAGGGGGGTGCATAAAACTTCCTTCCTGTGTCTCACGATCATCTTGCCATGTTCAGTCAGGTGCTAGATCACCCTGATTGGAGTTTCTGACCTCTTCCGTGACCTTTCCACTTTACACATAATCTTTATGCACACAATAGTAGGGTATGCTAAGCTGTAATATATGTTATTTACATAAACATATATGAATATATATATATATATATGAGGACATCCTGTATACATACATGTAAACATATACATACATGTAAACATATATGAATATATATGTATACAGGACTGTCTCAGAAAATTAGAATATTGTGATAAAGTTCTTTATTTTCTGTAATGCAATTAAAAAAACAAAAATGTCATGCATTCTGGATTCATTACAAATCAACTGAAATATTGCAAGCCTTTTATTCTTTTAATATTGCTGATTATGGCTTACAGCTTAAGAAAACTCAAATATCCTATCTCTAAATATTAGAATATCATGAAAAAGTATACTAGTAGGGTATTAAACAAATCACTTGAATCGTCTAATTAACTCGAAACACCTGGAAACACATTTTCAAATGTTTGATTTTGTTTTGCTGTTAGAAATCTTTTTTTTTACTTGGTCTGAGGAAATATTCAAATTTTATGAGATAGGATTTTAGAGTTTTCTTAAGCTGTAAGCCATAATCAGCAATATTAAACGAATAAAAGGCTTTCAATATTTCAGTTGATTTGTAATGAATCCAGAATGCATGACATTTTTGTTTTTTTAATTGCATTACAGAAAATAAAGAACTTTATCACAATATTCTAATTTTCTGAGACAGTCCTGTATATATATATGAGGACATCCTGTATACATACATGTAAACATATACATGTAAACATATATGAATATATATATATATATATATGAGGACATCCTGTTTACATACATGTAAATATATATGTGTGTGTGTGTATATTCAGACTGCTCCTGAACGCATCATCTCACTCTTCCGGTAAGCTCCGGTTGCTCAGCAGCGAGCATGACTTCTTCTTCTCTCCCTCCCGCTCCTCCTGCTCAGTGTGTCTCATGTCTAGTTCTCCCTCTGCCTCCCTTCATGAGAACCATCCATGCAACAAGTGTAGTTCATGTGCAGGTTGGAGGCAGGTCTAAGTGGGTTAGATGCACGGCTCCGCGCCATCGAAGCTCAGACCGCTATGCTAGTTAGCCCGCCCTCTCCCGTAGCCGGCGCGGAGCTACAGTCAGCTGATAGCTGTTAGCTGCTAGCTGTTCTCCGGTAGTCCCCGAGCAGCCGGGTGGTTGGGTAACTGTCCAGGAGTAGTAAGTCTACACAGAAGCCCGCTGTGCACCAACCACTTCACGTTTCCAACCAGTTTTCCCTGCTCAGCGACACGCTGAGGAACACACCCTGGTTATCGGGAGCTCTACAGTCAGGAACGTGACGTTAGCGAAGCCGCGGACCAGAGTCGTGTGCCTCC